>NC_073702.1:610000-910000 GCF_023634085.1 Falco cherrug | reverse complement strand
AAACAGAAGAGGATATAACTTTTTTGTTTATGTCAGTCAGACTTTGGTTCAGTAGATACTGGTTGGTTACACCAAATTTATGTGTGGGATATATAGCTATGCTATATTAGGAGTGTCTTGGCCAAAGAGGTATTGTCAAAGGAAGAAGCAGTCTGCCAAGACACACACTGCTGGTGTGTGCTGCTGTGTACCAGTTTGGCAAAATTTTGTTCATGAAAGGTTGTTGGGTGCAGGCTAGAAATCCCAGTCAGATAAAAGGGAGGTCTTAGAGCAGCTCACAGTCTGTTGGTCTTGCTCACTTGGGATATAAGAGAGGCCAAATCTAGTTCCTCTGTCTAATGGTTCATGCTAGGGCCTTTTATTCAACCTTCCACACTACAGGGGAGTGCTTTGACCAGTAGCTCGTTTCCTATTGGAAATCTGACCTGCAAAAATAAACATGAATGGAGTCCCTAGCCAAACAGCTTTTGATTATTTACTGGGATGTAGGAGACCCAAGTTTGAATTCTTGGGAAAACAAATGTGAGTTTATGCTGAAGTCTGTTGTCCCCCTTGAAAGACAGCCACCCTAGAACAGCAAAGAACTGGCTGAGGTAAACATGACAGCAGGCAAGCAGAGAAGCAGAAGTGAAGTAAGGTAAAATTAAGCGTCTGCTTTCCCCAACAACACACATGGGAGCTCAAGCTATTCAGGGGCATTTCTCATCTTCATCTACTTTCTCATTAAACCTTCAAAAGGTTTTAATTTTCATTGTAAATGGAAAGGATACTTTACAAAATCTTGATATTCTTGCATAAGGGAAAAGGACTATGGAAACCTGCTACCAATTTGTTAGAAGTATTAGAAGTATCAACAAATATTTCATAAAGAAGAGGAATAGCAATAAGGAAAAATGATGTAACTACAGTAACTGTCAAGAAAAGAATATACCAGTTGGGTTACTGAGGCAATGAAATCTCTTTGCAGTTGAGCTGTGCAGACTGGACAGAGGGGTGGGGGGCAAAATTGAGGAGAACAGGACTTTACTGATGGAGAATAGGCAAAGCCTCATATTTTTCTTAATTCTTTTTGGTTTGTTTAAGAGTCCACATCTCTAGTAACATATAAGCATTCTGTCTTAATTCCTCCAGCTGAAATATTTTTTGAGTATAATCTCAGAAGAAAGCAGAGGTTTAAACGGAAAGGAGAAAGAAGTAAACATTTCACATTCTGTAGCATTCCATAGAGATAGAAATGCATCACGGCCAGGTTTTTCTCAGATTATGTGTTATTTCCTAGTGCTGTTATATGTTTTACATGACACAATATTGATTTAATGCAGTAGTTGGTTCTTTTGTTGTGCCTTCCAGGCACTATTCATTAAAAAAAACCCAACCACACAACAAAACCCTCACAGTTAGCAAAAAATACTATATACTGTAATGCCCTGTTTGTAGCATTAGAGACTGTGGCTTTTATACCACTAATACAAGTGAGGTGTAAACTGAGACAATCTGCAAAATGCCCCTCTCAAGTCTGTTCAGTTTATACTTATTCCATTTGTTGTTTGGGATCTATTGAAAGTAGTACTGAAGTACTGAAAAGCTGAGAGGATTAATTACTTATATTTGTGGAAGTTATGCTTCTCTGGATACTTATTTTCTGTTCTTTCCTAATGGTTTAGGGATCATGTTCTTCATGACTATGCCTTCTCTGATGTGGATCTTCTGAAATCCAATATCTCCCTTTTTTTCATGTGAGGCAACTGTTACCTGCAAGTAGGTTGTTTTGTGCCCTTCTGAACTAAGATCTCCTTCACAACCTTCTCAAATAGCTCAGAGCTTAAAGGAGCAAAAGTAAATATATTTTTCTTACTCTTTAACTGTATTTATTTTACCTTGTCTGCTACCATGCCTGCAGCACTGCTAGTGCTCCCAGAGCTCATGAACCTATTTAATTTCCATCTAGTGCTTGTTGCAGAAGGCTTTGTTCCTGTCTATCACAGTAGAGAAAAAACTTTCACAGCTTTCCGGGTCTTATCATAGCAGTTGCAAGTAGGCAAGAAATATAAACAGGCTCAGGAGATCTAGGTCTGAGGGTGGAAGAAGGTAATTCCAGAGGTACCTTTAACTTTCAGGATCAAACACTTGGACAAGACTTTGCCAGGACGCGTTGAGGAAGATGAGAGATGTTGGAAAAGAGGAAAAGTCTGTTTACACCTTCTCCCTCTAAAAGAGTCCATCTTATCCCTTTCCTGTTGTGGACGGCTTAGCATTAAAATGGCAAAAGCAGCTGGGATGGGAAATTCTCAAATTGTGATAAGGAGATGAGCCTCAATTACCACTCCATATTTTGCAGACTAACTATGGGAATTTCTTAGGGTTGAGTTTTGTTGTTGGTTGGTTGGTTGTTGTTTTTTTAAGACTGGAAATTGAATAAGGGTCTTTGAAGAGAGGAAAAATAGAGAAAACAGAAAATTTGAGGTTAAGTTTTTTACTTCAGAAAATTTCTATTAAGAAGAAGTGACATGATGTGAGAGGAGAAGCATGTGAGACGTCCATTGTAACCTCTTGGGCAGTTTACAATACATTAATGTTAGTGTGTTTAGTGTTAGAAATTCAATGAAGATACTAGAATGAACTTCTGAAGTGGCCAGGGAAACCCAGGAGCGGTCTTTCCTGAGGAAAAGGGGGTAACTAAGGGGACGTTCTGAAGTCTGTGGGCAATCTTTGTGAGCTTCATCTGTCACAAACGTTGCATGTCTGATATCATCTTCTGTCACTTTTTGTTTCATTTGTTTACAAACTAGATATATATTTTGCCCCTCAAAAATATGTCCAGGGAATATCCTTTGAAGTGTTCTATCAAAGACTTGACCTTGAAAATGGAATAACTTGCAAATTAATAAAGAACAAGCTAAAATGATAAGTATTTTTTAAATATTCTTTTTTTTTTCTCTTTTCTTACTCATTCAATCCATGAAGTCAATATTGTGACTGAGCAACAGAAATTGCCTGTTTCTACATTTGCAAGAACAGAGTTGGTCAATGCAATGAGTTTTATAACTTTTTTTCCTACTGTAAAAAGAGCTACGTACCTCATGAAAAAAAAAAAAAAAAAAGAAGTGTTTACCTCCTAGTCTTTCTTTATTCTGTTTGCTAAATGGAGACAAGAAGTTACCTTGAGGAAGGGGCATTTCTTCTATGTTTTTGCAGAGTATAGCATCACAGGGACAGTATCAGTTTGTAACTAAGTCATTGGTATTACTTGAATACATACATACAACTATTACCTTTACCTCCCTGCTTTAAAGATCACACATTGATAAAGTACTACCAAAAATACCTCTTGGTCAACTTACGTAGGCAAGTTTTCTTGCCATTCTTCCCCATTAAACAAATCATAGCAGCAATCACATACGATTTGCAAACCAAATCAGCACCTCCATCTTTCAAGTGGCAGTTTCATACCTTCTAGTTTTATTTGGAAGTTCAAATGGCTTGGGTGAGCCCAGCCCCAAATCTGCAGAGACTTTTGGCATGACTGCAGTTAACTCACATTCTTCACAGCAGCGTGAGGGCAATGTCAGCTGAAAGCGCTTCCCTTTTCTGTGGCTGCTGGCTCGATGGGCTAATCTGGTAGCTAGGCAACAGGCCGGAGAGGAGCTGGGGACCAGGGAAGGAAGTTTTCGGCAAGGAAGGCTGGCTGTGTGTGTGAGGGAAGTCTACATATTTCCTCACAGAACAGTCTCCCTGCATGATAATACAATTAGTAAATCTCAATTGCAAGTGCTGTTTGAGCAAGGTCAAGGTTTGCTGAGGGTAGTACACCCACATCTAAAATTAACTCAACACCCCAAGTGTCCCACATTCTCATCCTACTAGACACATTTTCGCAGTCCATGCTCAGTGTTAACTAATTTTATGCAAAGCAGTAAATTTGGAGAAATATATTACATTTCACAAACTTGCTAATCTATGTAGATTTCAACAGACAATTCTGTAGTTGTTGCAATGGTAATACAAGCCGATGAAACTTTTTGCCCTGCCTGTATCAGATTGTTTTTGTTTCAGAGGATGAAAGCAGTTTCTAAAAGAATAGCTTTCTTTTCTGTACACTTTCTGTATCAGCCAGTGAAGAAATATGCAGAAGGTGTTCTAAATTTGCTTTGTTTATATGCAGCATGTACATAGTTGTGTTTCATGTATTTTTTTCATGTAAATTTCTCTCTTATCCCCTCACTAACTCCTTTTATCATAGTGTGTCCTAAATGAAAGGCAAACTCAATTAATCATCAACCAGCTTTATTTCTATGGCATCTGTCTCCCTGATATCTAAGTATTATTTTAAGTTTGTGTTGAATTTTGTCTTCAAATTTGCCCATTCTTGCTAGAAAGAGGCATGAGGCGATTTCAAGAGCAATTTACAAGGGTTTTTTCCTCCTCTGTATGAGAGCAGCAATTCCTCTGATTCGCAGGTTGACAGGAGCACATCACTCTGGTGCTCAGATCAGTGCACGAGCTGCCCATCGAATAGCAGATCAAGTTTAAAGTCCTAAGGGCAAATTCTGCTGTCAGTTACACAGGTGAACATGTAACTATAAGAGCAGAATTTGGCCCCTTGTCTTGATCTTCAAGTCTCTCCATGGGAAACTTGATTACTGTGTTTAGGACAAAGTGTAAGAATGCTTTGTAAAGAGCATTCTTTACATACACACATACTGTGAGACACAAGTCTCTTTTTCTGGTTATCTTTTGATAGCATTTGGGAAGTTCTTGAATTCCAGCAGCTCTTAGGCTGCATGTTGTACTATTGTATTCATTTAAAGAAGAATAATTTTCCTTGAGCCCCGATATGCAGGACAGTGAATGTAGAATTGATAACAGCTTCATTGCCATATTTTCATGAAAGCATTAGCTAGGAAAATTGAAGTCATGAATAAAACCCTAGTTTCTAAGTTAATGTGTAGTTAATTCTTTCCCTCCCTCTTCTCTCTCCTTTCACCAGACCTCCCAAACAGTGTCCTGGGTTTCTTTAGCGCTTGAAACAGTCTGGATTTCAGAATCACTTCATAACACATGCCTGTAGGTGCTTCTGACAGAAGCTGGGTAATGCCACAAATCTGGGCACTTTGTTTTGTGTAATTTCAAGTTTTCCTAGATGCATCATTCTCTGGGATTCAGTTTGGCCTTATCTAACTGCTTGAGTTACTATTAGGTGATTCATCCCAAGATGTGACTTTGCCCATAGGAGCAGTTCTCTGACCTTCCAAGTGAGCCAGAAGGCAACACACAAGGAGAATGTGCTCAAACCCTGCTACAGTTTCAGTGTTGCTCTACTTCAGTGCTTCCCTTTTTATTTCTTTCTTTTTTTTTTTTTTTTTTTTTTTTCCTTTTCTTTCCCTGACAGTGTGAAAGACAGGTTTTTCTTCATGTTTTTCCCAAGGGCTTCATGAAAACAAGCGAACACTTTCTGGATTTGGTGTCTCACAGTGCCGTCGAAAGGAAGTCGGGGGTCTCGGGTTTTGTGGAGGTGGTTTCTTTAGGGTGTGAAGACTGGCACTGGATCCAGATTCTTCTGCCGAGGACCTCTAAACTCCAGGCACCCCTTTGTTTCCTTGCCCCACCTCTTCACAGCTCTGGTCAAACGATAGATCAGAGCAATGTCCACCAGATGGCAGCATGCCATATCGAAAATCAGTCACTTAAATCAATATTTAGGCATCTAATTTTTTTTTTTTTTTTTTTTTTTTATCCCAAGGTGAATCATTAAATCTAATAAAACCTCACGACCTCAGAAATTCAGGCAATGCACTTCAAGCACATCAGCTGCTGCCAGTCCCCAGAGGAGCCAGTGGCTGGGAGCACAGAACCTTAGCATGATGCCAACACTTCCCAGCCCACTTTTAGGATGGCAGAGAAAACATGAAAGACACAACGGGGCAACTCTCGCACCTCAAGGCTTTCGAGGGATGTCTCTGCTCTCTGGGGTTGCTGCTTGGAACAGCAGCAGCTATGAGAACCACACGAGCGGCTGCAGGGTGTAAGAGCTTCACGGACCAAAAGTGCCACCGAGGGCTCCCGCTGAGGGGCCTGTCCCAGCAGCCAGCACCCAGGCAGCCCGCAGTATGGCAGCAGTGCGGGGGGAAAGGGCCAACCTACCACAGACACAGACGGGAGCCAGGCAGAGCAGGCCAGCTTAGGAAAGAGTTAAAGAGCAGACGGAGGAAGGGTGGGCAGGAGGAGACACTTTGAATTCAGACATGCGTGTATGTGTGTGCAGCATGTAGAAACCCATCCCCTGTTAAAATCTCCCATTAACAATGTTAAGGAAATGGCCACGACAGCTGTGTAGGCTTCAACATGGCAATGATATTTGCAATACCACCGGATTATAGATATGTAAAGCCATGAAAGTGGTCGTTTTTATCACAAACTTTGATTCATAGTTGCATAACTAATCATGACAACTTTATTAATTTCTTATTACCAAGGGTTTTCTCTTTTATTAGAGGACAAGTGACTTCCTTCCCTTGTAGTGGTGTATATTTCTCTGTGTGATAGAGATTAATGCACGAATCTTTGCAGGAAACTGCCTCATTGATTTTGTTGCCTTTGTATTTGTCTTCCTTAGGTGACTTCCAGTAACACACATAGAGGGGGCGCAAAGAATCTCACTGGAACATCAAATACTGTGCTTATGGCAACTGGAGTTTTGGGCTTCATTTGGAAACCCTGTAAGCAGTAGGTCTGGTTTCATCTGCTGTAATATTTCCTTCAGTTTTATTGACTTATTAAAAATAATGTTGTTAATTCAGACCTAACAGTAGGTAATGGCAAGTTATTTCAACATGTGTTGGCTTTGCATAATATAATTACCATCATGTACTCAAGAAAACCTCCTATAGCTTTTTGTAAAACACAGTTTTGTATACATATATGTAACTGAATGTACTTTTGCATGAGATTTTATACGTTTTGCCTTTATATATGTCTATTTTACAAGCAGTTTAGACAAACTGAAAATTGAAAATTTCTTTTGTTAGTCTTTAACCTTATGACTCTGCTGTGTGTTGAATGAAGAATTATTATAGGGCCATTTCACCCTATACATTAGTAGCATACATTGCATTCACTGAACCTAAGAAGAAACTTGACTTTACATCCTAAAAACCTTCAGTAAGGAAAAGTCTTATATCAGTACTTTTGAAAGCCTATAGCTTGGGGATAGTGTACATGAAAGAATGCGAGAGCTGATGGGGTACTTTTAAAAAATGTCCTGACAGAGTCAAGGTGATGGCCATTTTTAGCTGCCCTGCTATCCATCACCTCTTTCAGCCAGGCATACTCCATCATATGCAACAGCCTCATGAATTTATGCATCAAGCTGTGCAGCCAGTCGTGCCGAGGGCTCTGGTGACAAGTGAAATTGCTGTGCGCCTCATTTAGCTGTTTATTGCGCCTGAGTACGTGTTGCAGCTGTCATCTTACGATGGGATGATAGTGCTCGTTAATAGACAAGACAGGCAAATAATGATGGAGACTATAGCAAGAGATGCTCATCTGCCAATAGGCTTTCAGCAATATCACAAACATTCACAAAGTTTTCAATCAAAAACAACACTGCAAGAAAATACTGAGGCCAGCATCTGTTTTATTATGTGACTAGCAGTACAGATTAAACTTCTCAGAAACTGCAGCCTAGTTTACTACGTAACTTAACTTCTAGACATTTTACTTTTTTTTTTCCTGTCTTTTTAAACACCTTTTCAAAGGAATGATTAGTACATGGGAAAATAAGCCAGTGTGTTCTTTCCACTTTTCTGGTCTTTAACTACAACTTTGCTTGCTGTAACTAGAGTTGTCCCTCCTTGTTTGAGCAGCGTGACTGTAGTGAACCAGAAACTTGCAAGCATTGCTTCAAAGTTCTGGCAAAAGTTTTGTTTAATAAATTTCAGTTGCCTAGTTATGCTATTGTACATTAGCCTGACTGTATACCTCCCCTGGGAAAAAAAAAACAAACTCTGTTTTAGTGCCATGTAGAATAATTTCAATAGAACCCCCTTACCTGTGAAGCCCACATTTAATTTTGTGAAACAGCAGATATGATGAATGAAAATTCACCTTTATAAAACTCTCTCAGCAAAGATGGTGCCACATTCTACCTTTCCCTTCTACATTAAAATTTGTGATGTGCTGCAATTTACAAGGTTTTCTTTTCTCTGGTTTGCAAAATTCTTTGCCCAGACTAATAGCTTTATAGACCATAGTATGATTTTTCTAACTTATTTACAAGGAAATCAATTTTGTTTTGTAATTAAATCCTTCCATTAGTATGCAAGGTAACGGGTTAATGCATTTGATGTCATTAGAGGAATTACTTGTGTATGTTAGATGAAGAAACTTTATGTAAATCCTCCTGGAATTTTCCAGGAAAGGTACTTTTAAACATGTCGTATGTCTACTTGCTAGACACTTCACTGAATATTAAGTCAAAGCTAATGCTTAAAATAATACAATGTTAAATAACACAAAACTGTCTCATGCTTGCACACAAACACACAAAACCACAAAAGTTATGGCTGCAGTAAAATGTATTTTGTATAATAGGCAATAACACTACACAGCAGTTGTGCAGGAACACAATACTACAGGAAAAATCAAAGTGAATACACAGAACTCATTCATGTAATAAGTATTTGCCAGATGTAAGTGACATGTTTTCACACATTATTATTGCATAATAAAATTTTTAAAAAGAAAAAAAAAGACCTGGAAAAGCAGCCACAGTTTGTGATGTAATTTATGTGTCCATTCAGTTGTTATCACTGTAATATTGAGTAGTCAAAAATGATTCTATGGGAGGTTTATGACACTTTGAAACCATGTATGTCACAGGATGATCCAAAACTGCTTTGCAAAAGGATAAACATTATCTTCATTCTACAGATGAAGATACTGAGGAAAGAGAAATTTCCTGTTCCAAATCAATATTAAATAAAATATAGGTGCTACATGACATGCTCTTGCAAAAATCTAAGCAAGATGGGGAATCCATTGTGCAAGGACTATAAAGTCAACCTAAGACCAGCAAGCTTAAGGTAGGTTTCCTCCAAATCAGTGTTAGCCACCTGACATTCCCAAAATAACTGCACAATCTATGCAAGTTGCCTGGAACCTCTCTGCAGAGACCAAATAAAAGAAACCAAAGTCAAAGCCCCGCATCTTGCTCTGATGGGAGTACAAATGAAGAGGCCCTCTTGCAGCTTCTGTTGCTCTCTGGCTCCTGACAAGTACTTTAATTTTAGAGAAACCTGATGTTTTTATAAAACTAAAAGTAAAATCCGATAACCCCACCTTACAGTCTAACCAATATATCTCTAACAATATTTTACTAATGGAAATCTGAGACACAGAGGGAGGATGTGCTCTGGCTGAGATCACACAAAAAGTTTGTGTAAGACCTGGCTGTTTCCCACTGGTGCTTTCATTTCTATGAATAAACTCCGTAGCATCTTTCAGAGGCTGGCCCCTCCCTGTGAGATGAGTGAGTCATTTTCTTCTTTCAGGAGAGAACATTAAAATAAATATCAAAAAGCTCTAACACTGACTGTACACTAACCAGTCAGGGTTGTTTTGTGTGACACTAAGCTGTCATGAGGGAAAAACTGGCATGCAGTCATGTGGCTTTGATGCCTGTGTGTATGTGGGCAGAGTTAAGGTTGAGCAGACAGTCTTAACGTTGGAAAACTCTTTTTATTTGAACACTTCATTTGATGGTCTTTATTCTTACACATAGTTTGTCTGTTGCTGTGTGTTTGTGTATATGTAAATAAATATACATACAAATATCCGTATAGGTAAATATAAATGTGTGTATTTCCACATATGAGTTTCTGTGTCTATTTGTTATGATAGAAGACTGACTTTGAGGCAGCATTTAAATGAGGTAGTCAACAAAGAAACAGATTTTGTAACCAAATGAGAACATGTTTTTGTGACATGTCTTTCCTGTCTGCAAAATATATTTTCTGTGGTGAAAGAGGTGTCAGTATTTTTTCAAGGAAGATTTTTTTTGTTGAAAAAGTGTTCGGCTGCTTTTCCAAAGCAAAAATGTAGTGGGAAATTTGGTTTAAAGAAAAATGGACAATTACTCCAACAGAATTGGAAAATGTAATGTCAGTGCAACCTCTTTTTCTCTTTGTCCTTGTGTTTTCTCTTTCCCTATTTTCTTTTTAAAATCATCCTTTTGTCTAGTTCTAAGCAAGATTGAATACATAAAAAGAAAAGACAAGGAATTGCAAAGACAGGATGGAAACAAACAAGCAAAAAAGGTAAATGAATTATTTAAATTTTTTTGCCACATTTTTTCAAATTCTTTTATACTTGCAGAATAGATCCCTGCTGGAAATTTTCAAATCTTTGCATTTTTCACATAATACTTACATGTAATTGGACCAATGCTGATGACGGCTGACTACAGGCCTATAATTGTATGTATGTATTCCACTATCCCAAGCAGGTAACTACATTTTTTTCTCATCTATTCATTTACACCAGTTTTATGTTGATATTAATTCCAATTAATTATGTAATTTATACCAGTGAAAGCAAGAGAAGAATCAATTCCAATGATGCGTATATCATTACCGACCATAATTACATATAAAAGCAGTATATGTGCACACATGCACACACATAGCAGTCTATTCTGATTTATAAGATGACATTGCAGAATATGGCAAATTCATGTACAGTTTGTTTGCCACTTCCAATCTGTGCTGAAATTATTGTGAAGCCAAATATAGTTTACCCACCACAGTAGTACTGCATTAAAAATAATCTTTCGTTTGTTTTTGTCATTTACAGAGCTAATGGTCAGCAAATTTGTACATCCTGCCTTTTTTTTTTTTAATGAAATGGAAAAAGGATGTGTGCTACATAAAAAAGAAGTTTTATTAATGTTTCATAAAATGGTTGCTACAATCAAAGGAACTGCTATGAAAATTAAATTACTGGGCTGACTCTGAAAATCAGCATAATATGCTCTGTTTAATTCAGTCATGCTAAGATGTTAGATTCTCCTTCATTCTCTCAGCTTTCTCTCTCCTTCACCTGGGGGCATCTGCTGATGAGTCTCTTCTAGAGGTTGTTTAATGACTATTTTACAGCAACTGTCAGCTTTCTAAAGCCCAGTGGCACTGGGCGTCACTGTATTACCAGCCTTTTTACACAATTTGCCTGACTGTAAATCTGAGCCTTAAAAGTACAAGAAAAGCTCTTATTTGATTTAATGACTGACTGACGGGGGTCGATTAATCTTTTTATGCTTAGATGTTTTACTCATAAAGGTCATCTTCTGTTTGTTTACTCTTTGCTTCTCCTTTCATGGCCAACGAGAACAAGGTGAGGAATTTTAAGTATCACGCAACCGGAGCTGAGTGGCTTGGAGGATAATGCTGTTCATGGGCAGGATTGTTATTGTATATAATGGATATCACAGGAAATCCCAAAGACACCGTTCAGAATCACAGCCCCATTGTTCTAATCGCTGTATAAATTCCCAGGGATACATGATGTGATCTCTGGGATATGGATGATCTAATTTATGGGAAGGCGCAATGAGTGTGCTGTAATAATACAAAGGAGAGCAAAAAGGCAAGGACACCCAGTGAGAGGAACACTCACAGAGTTTCTGTAGAGTTTTCAAGATAACATGAAATAGATAAAGTTTAAAATACATTCTCCTTTAGCCACCAAGGATGATTAACCAGGAAATGAAAGGCCTTGAACACACCATTAGTAATATTTCCAGAAGCACTGAACTTCCATTTTCCAAAGTGACTTGGGTACTCAGGAGCATAAATTTCACCTACATTCATTGAGACTCAAGTACATTTTCCAAAAGTTGTACATGGAATAGAAACACAGATCTTATGTTTAGTCAGTTACCATTCTTTGTCTCATTTAAAATCAGAGGGACTTGGACTCTTATTGGGCACAATTTTTCAAAAGCCTATGAATATGACAACCTAGCATCTACAAAGTAAAAGAATGGAGAGCTATATATAATTGGCATAGATAAGATGACAATGATTACTGGGACAAACTGGTAGAAAAGGCACCTCCTCGTACAAGAATGTCTCTTCATTTCAACAGTCCTATTCCTCCAGTGCCACTAACAATTTCTCTGATGTAACAGGTTTGATGGCACTGTCTTTCCTTTTGCTTTTGAAATGGTGCAAGGACCTTTCTGGCACTTCAGTGGGTTCCATGAGAACAGCATGCAAACAGCTATTTCCTCTTGTAATCTTGTACCTTATCAGCTCTACTGGGTGGATTGTAAACCTTTCTGTCTCATATATAGTATGAAGCCCACTCTTGACACTTAACTCATAGCCTTGCTGACACGTACGGTGCGAGTGTGAAAAAGTAGAATTGACTGATCCTTCTATAGCAACCGAAATTCCATGCAACAAGTAACAGAGTGAATTAAGTTTTGTCACCTTGATACTTAGAAGGCTTATATAACGATTTGTCATGCTATTTAGAACAGTAGGTGAACATCACAGGCTACCCTGATGCCAGCGCTGGAAAAGCCCTCAAAACACGACTCTTCCCTTGTTGTCAGTGGTCAGTTGTGTCATTGCATCTGTTGGTTGCAACATGATTCTGTGCAAACAGGCTTTGCTGTTTGAAATGTCATAGCTTTTTAGATGGTGCGTTTAATGAAAGTTTGCTTAATTCTATGCTTTTTAGCAGATGTGGTATAGAGACAAAATTGTGAGTGTCGAGGAGAAGATAGACTGCAGCTTTCTCTGGAGTTTTTCTTGAATCACCGTTTTGCTGTACCACAAAACTTTCTCCTACTAAGCTCAGCCTTCCCTCCACTTTAACCTTCTTTCCAGTCTTTCCCTCTTTTCTTTTATTTGACAAAATTTCTAGTAAAATTGAAGTAGTTCACATCAGTTAACCAAACTGTGAGTAAAAGGCAAGTGGCAGGGTAATGCAGAAATGACAAGGAAAAGCTGGTAGTGTCTGACATCATGTGAAGGCATGAGAGGATTGATGGCCCTCTCAGAATGGGGCACATCCTACTAGTGCTTAACAGGCACCAGCAGTGTGAGAAGACTAAAGTCAGCAACAGATAGGACTAGTTCTAGGAGGTGAAAAACACAGAAATAAATTTACTTCAAGTCCAACTGGAAAATGGCCATTCCAACTTGTGAAAAACATCCCTTCTTCAACATTCTGCTTCAATATAAAAGGAGAAGAGATACTTGTCAGTATCCATCTCACCCAAAATTCTCATCATCTGAGTACAAGCATGATGTGGAAACCTGTAGTATCTGTTCACTGCTAAGACTGAGCAAGAGCTGTGATGTGATCCTGGCTCGTTAATGTTGCCACACCTCTGAGCTACCTAATTCATGTGTGTCTGTCTCCATCATAACTCTCAGTTCCCTCAGCTATGCAAAAGGAACACACGCAGCAAAAGAGAGATTTTCTACATAAACTCATACTTCAGACAACAGGCATGACATTTTAGCTGTTCTTCAGTAAGAAGTCTTTTCTGTCTTCATCTTTCTCTGATTTTATTCAGAAGTTTCATTCTAGACTTGACAGCCTTTCCCAGTCAAGGTTTTGTTGAAGTCAATAAGCTCCAATAATTTAGTTCAATGCATCAGCAATTTTCAGGGAAGTCCTCCTCAGTAAAATCCTGCTCAGCTTCAGCAACCTTTCTCTCTTGTCTGTGCTGAGATTATTCTGAATCAGAAGGAGAAAATCATTGAACTGATTTAAGATCTGTAAAATGAATTCAGATGCAAACAACTTTTGGCCTATAAATTTAAAATACTGTATTTATAATAAGTGAATTTTTTTTGTAATGGTAGGGGAAGCTTGTAGAACACTTTAGATTTGGAAGAAATTCCTGGAGCTTCTCACTGGCCAGAAGTTTCTAACTCCTCTCCAGTTTATACTGATAGTCAACAAATTTCTTCTTGAGCTAAAATCTTTTCCTCTATAAATCTCTCTATAAATTTCTTTTCTCTTTTTCAGTCTTCCACAAAAAGTAAACAAGTATTTTCTTCCTCTCCATTGTACCCTTCAGATTTTGGACAGTTTTATCTTCTCTCCCTCTCAGTGCTCCCTTTTTTATGAACATCTCATAAGGCCAGTGAACATTTCACTAATACCTGACTTTTAAGTTCATATAGGGAGAGAAACAGAGCAGTGCTAAACTCAATTTTCTGTTGACTTCATTCATTCTGTTGTGCAGCTCTTGGATGGTCAGTTTAGTACATCAGTCAGTACAAGTTCCTTAATGGGTATATCTGGATGGCTAATGGATATATCTGGAGACTGGAGCACAAGCGTTTTCAAGGAATGTGAGCAAAAAAATGTACTTTTTGTTGAACAGTGAGCTTAATGCTGAAAGCTTCCCAAGTATGTGGTCTTGAAGGTGCATGTTCAGAAGCCTGTGCTGCCTGTCTGCAAGGCCAAATATGTGGGTTTTGTTCATAATGTTGGGGACTAAAAGTGTTTTGAAAATCTGGCTCTGCACCATTATGGTTGCCCTGGCATTGGAGAAACTGTCACAGCCAGGGTGTGGGAAAACAGGAGGCAAGCCTGGCTGACCTGCACAACCAGAAAGCATGTATTGATGCAGAAAGTACAAGCCAGAACAGTGCAGATCTGATGTATGTCTATCTATTTTGCCTTGCTTTGAGCCGCATTGTGCCATACATCATATGCCAACTGCTAACTAGCAAATCTAGTCTCATGTACTTCATATTAAGAAATGGTCACATAGAATTGCTTATTCAACAACATAAAAAATGCCTATAGACTTTTCAAATAACTCTGTGTTTATGCATCAAGTTCATCATTTCATGCAGCGTAAACTCCATTTTGGTCACTGAAATCATGATGTAGAAAAAATTTAATGGTGTCTGTGTTCTTTCTGCAATTCACTGTGTTGAATCACATTTCTGAGACACTTGATGCTTCCGGTTATTTTTGCAACTGTACTTTCAGTCCACAGGTAAATTAATCTGAAGTGGATCTGTAAATCTCTGGCCAAAGAGCAGGAGATGTTTAGGCTTGATAATTTGATATGCTGCTGTCAGTACCAGACCTGGAACTTCACTTAAACAAGCAGAGTCTTCCCTTCCAGTGGTCTTCCCTTTTGTTTTTCTAGTGGTCTTCCCTTTTAAAGATTGCTTCACTAACTAAACACAATTCTGGAACTCTACCCTTCTGCTTGTAGATATATGTTCTAATTTCTGATGTAAATATGATTTCATCTTTTGATCCCTAACATTTTGCAGACTTAGGCTGGAGATACTGGAGCCGCATAGGTTCCTGTTTTTCTTGTAACCATTTTGGCAGGCATGTGTCAGTTTGATCGATAATGATGTCTGGATTAGGCAGTCCCAGTGGCAAAAATGGACTCTTCTTAGGCTTATTGCCAGATTTTGAAAGCCGCTATAATGACATTCTGCCAAGCAAGCAAGATCTGAATGCTGATTGAACCCCTTTAAAAAAAGTGCAGACTAATAGGCGTTATTGCGTGAATAATAATTAGCACAATTAAGTGGCTGGCACTTTGCCTGTGAAATTTTCAGAGCACACAATTAAAAAGCTCTACAGAGTTTTGTTGACTATTGTCAAGTATAAAATAATGGAAAGAAAGAATTACCAAGAATGATGCAATCTTAAACATCATTCATCTATAGTGTAGGAAAAATTGTTAAGGAAGAAAGTTTCAATAGAACATATTTGAAAACTAGACATGCAGTTATTACTGCAAATCTTGGAAGGAAGTGTCCTGTGACTCTCCTCTGATGAGTAGTTTTTAAAAGGATGAGAAAACCTTGCAGGTGCAAATTTTGCAGTCCTCAAAGGTTTCCCTCACATTATGAAGCTGTTGTTGGGTTTTGTTTTTTTTTTTGGGGGGGGGAGGTAAGTTCTTGCAGAGAGGGAAGGGGTTAGTTTAGGACACTGAAAACAACTAATCATCCTTTGTTCTTCCTGAAGTTTATGGGCTGAGGGAATGATACACTTTCTAAGTCACTTTTGACTTCACTGAGTCATCTCTGAAGAAGTTAGGCATAAGCACTGAGTATATTTTCCATCTATCTAAAAATACAAATGGCCCCTCTAGTACCAGAGAAATGTTCTTGACTAGCTATCAAATGAAGATTATTTTCTTACCAAGTCCTCTACTTCAGCCTGATTTGACATATGTATAGTTCAGTATGAGCTATATATAGCATAGTAATATATTAGCTTAACATCAGCTCAGGCAAAATACTGTAAAATTTATGTGGGATTTAATAAGGAATTAATAGATATGAATCTCTTTATATGAAATAAAGTCTATCAAACAAATCTAATTTAAAAAAATAAATTACATGTTACCTTGTAAAAATAAATTTAGACTTTTGCAAGGCTTTTAGCTTAGATATACATGATCTATCTACTTTGGTACTGAACATTAGCAATGCATGTTATAAGGATTAAAAACTGGGAAACTGGTGGGTCTCTAAAGGTAGCTGTCAATGAGACTGTCATTTTGAAGGGAGTAGTTTTAGCAGGGTGCTTCAGAGAGCGGTACTTCCCCTAGCACTATTCAATATTTTCATCAGGGGCTGGGAAGTAAGTATAAAATTGCTGCTGATAAAATTGGCAGGTGACACAAAGGTTGGCAAAGTGGTACATAATGATGAAGATGTCAGTCATACCAACTGAGCTGAATTGCATAGTAAATTGTGCCTTATTCAAACAAACTACATCTTAATATTGGGAAATACAAAGTTGCAGTTCTAGGAACAAGGCATGCAGTGATGTGTATGCAGGCTGAAGGACTACGTCGTTTATGTGTTGACTCCAAAAAAGATTTATGCTTAATTGTAGATAACAACTCATATTGAGCTCCCAGCACAATATAGTGGTAAAAGGACTAATGCGATCAGTGTATTCATAAGCAGGGAAATGTTAATGAGAGGTACAGTGTTTCTACTTTTCTGTAAGGCTACAGTAAGACCAATATCAGACTACTACAGAAGTTAACATCATCCACATTTAAATCTTTAAAAGGGTTACCAGAAAACTGAAATTATAGCAAAGCTCCAGAAAACATCTGAATTTTGAAATAAAGCTTGCCAGGGGGAAACTGGAGAAATTCAGTTTCTGAGGTAACCTGTTTACAGAAGACTGGTGGAGAAAATAATGGATATTGCAGCGCTCTGAAATGCACTAAAAATGGATAAGATGAACTTGTGGCTGGTAACTGGAGCCATATGAATGCAAATGAAAATCTGGCAACAGTTTTTTTAATAACATGGACAGTTAACCAGCACAAAAAAATACCAGTGAAAATCATGGTGTCCCCAGCTCCAAAATTTTCCTAGTATGAAAATGGAGCATCTACTGGGGAGACAGAGTTTAGCCAAGCATGTCACCGGCCTCAGTTCTGAGTTAAAGGGGAGAAATTGCAGAAATTATTGGACTATATGAACCAGATCTCTTATTTTGCCTCATGTGCCATGTAGTTGTGACTTTTAGGAACATTCATCCTTTCCATCTTCAGCTATTTTAAAGAACTAAGAAAAGGAAAGGCACAAACTGAGGAATTCCTAAATGTTTGACATGTTATAGCTACGTGCTGTTAACTGATAATCTGGTTTCTGACTGATCATTTTTAGTCTTGATGGACATTCAATAATAACTGTATGATGATAATCGAAAAAGACACACAAAATAGTATTCTCTTACTCCACAATGCTTTTGTTACTGTGGAAAAAAAGACCCTCAAAGCAGATATAACTTAAAAGTGAAAAACAGAGGTTTACATTTTTTTGCTGTTGCTGTTGTATCTGCAGCTGTTAATCTGTTATTTAGTTTAATGGAATATCATAAGGAGACCATATGGCTTTCCATGGACAGATTCTGCTTCTGCTTAAAACTTCCAAACTGGCTTAGTCTGTGAGAGTGTCATGCTTCACTTACAGACATGGAAGTGATTGAAAATATGCTAAAACAATTACTCTTCACTTAGTTTGATTTAACAGATTAGATATACTTTTTAAAGTGCTAATTATTTTTTAACTTTTCATAGAGGTCTAAATGTCTATTGGAACAGATTACAAAATTCCTTCTAAAAACAGGTATTTCTTTTGCTTATATCAGGCAATGACTGATGTTTATATGGTAGGTGCTGACACCTTAATGGTGGCTGCTTATTTTCTATAGTTACTGGATTCTCCACTGTTGAAGTGTTTTTTTTTCAAGAGTGATTACGTTTGGAACCAAAGCCAAGCTTATTAAATTAATTAATGAAGACCCACTCCTTATAATATATATGCAAATTTCCAAACTGCATACTTGGTTAATAAATATAAAAACAGCTTGCACCTGGTTCTTTACTTTTAGCTTTTGAAGGCATGCCCCCACCTACAAACCGTTTAGGGGATGGAGAGACTGGAAAATCAAAAAGATGTCATTGGAATAGTAGTAAAAATAAAACAACTGACAGACAATATCAGAGCATTAAATGGTAGGTAATAAGTACTGGAAAACAAATTTATGCAAAATAAGAAAAGAACATCAAAGAGAGAACCTCTCACAAAGTTAAAGGCAATGAGTCACTTCATGAGGAAAGGTCTAGTTAAAAGTATGAATGCAGTTTATGAAACATTAGCAATCCCCCCACTAAGATGCAA
The DNA here is from genome assembly GCF_023634085.1 of Falco cherrug. Lineage (NCBI taxonomy): Eukaryota > Metazoa > Chordata > Aves > Falconiformes > Falconidae > Falco > Falco cherrug. The sequence continues at coordinate 891,293 of NC_073702.1, read as the reverse complement.
TCACATCTCGAGTATGCAGTGTATGTTTGTAGGGTAGTGAATAAGAAAATATTCTGAAATCTTTAGACATATACACAAGTCATAAACATCAAGTAATCTACTTCAGAAAGCTTTAAATTGAAGAACCATGTAAAACCTACTTGTGCCGTACCTTCATTATATAACGTGCATGTACCAGTCTCATAGGAATTTCAGAAGCTCATCAGTATTTGTTAATCTGCAAGTTCCTGATGAAAAGTGTTATGCGGTATTTCAGCACACCTGAAGTAGCAGAAGCATTAAGTGCCACTTAAAAACTCAAGATTATAATATTTTCCCTCACACACAGAAATAAGAAAATATTATGAAAGCTGTGGAAAAATCCAAAGGCAAAAAGAAAAAATAAAATAGCCCTTTGGATCCACTATTACCTTTTCTGTTTTACCTGCCTCTCATAAACCTGAAATAGTTTAAAAAAAGTATAGCGTGCTTATCTCTACTTGTAATACAAGCAGAAATTTAGCCGCTTGTGAAATGGAAGAACCTTAATCATCATACACAATCACAAATTAAAGCGAATTCGAAGTCAGTCATTAAAGTGAAAAACAAACTCAGGACCAGAAATGTTCAATAGCACGTGATGTACAGATTTCTCAAGAGGAAGTAACGGCCCAACACGGAAAAAGAAAGGCTGGAGCCATGTTTCACCTCAGCAGGCTAGAAGATGGAAAGACAAAATTGTTCCTAGGAAGGGCTAGAAGACTAAGAAGAACAACTCCTCTAAGGTTTCAGCTCTGAATTGGCCCAGGGGGGGAAAAAAGAGGTGATGGAAACACCAAGAAAAATGTAAAGCTCTGGGTACTCCCAAGAGATCTAATCATGGCAAAGCAAAAATGTGATGCCAAATGTTGTGTCCCAGTTTCGTTCCCCTTAGCTTTAAATGAGAAAATCAGTCATCTCACTTGAGGAAGGATCCCTCCCCAATCCTGGTGCAAAGTGGAGGGACATTTTTTCTGATGCCCACCTCAGATATGATAAAACCCTCTCCTGGGTCTCTGTTTCTCTCTATGAACTATAGAGGGAGCCTGAATGATTAGTTTAAGCTTGACAGTTAAACTTTAGACAGCTAAAGCCAGGTGAGATGAATCCTATCTTTGTTGTCAGCCCACCACCTCCAACTGCTTGGAGGGAAGAGGAGTATCTACCTATAGATACTACAGTGGAGTCCAGACCCTGGCTGGCTTACCTGGCACTAGAAATGAGAAATCTAAAAAAGGATGGTGCCCTGGACAGAGTAGATCGAATAATACTGTCAAATTTTGCACATGAATTCCATTTTTTAAATATTTGAATCTTATTTTCTCCCATTATCCATCTAGTACTAGCCAGAAATATAAGTAAAGGTGGGAATGGCTTGTCCTGAAACCACAAAGCAGCTCTCCTGAATCATTTTCACCTCTCAGCTCTGCTTTATGTGGCTCTGTCAGGGAGACATGCAACACTCCCCCTACCCTATAGTAACATTTCAAACTATGCCTAGGGGTATTCTTCACTTTTGAGCAGGGTTTGGCAGTAATGAAGCATTACTCATTTCCCTGCTTGCTTTCTCTGAGCCACAAGAGCAAACATATAGTCAGTGATAGCTCTGGTCAAATGTTACTGTATAAAATAAGTAAGCATGGCTTGCATACATTATCCCATCATGGAGAAAGGGAATAATTTTCTTGGGCACCATGAGAATATAAATTAAATGCAGAATTTGCCTTTATGTCCCTAATACAATTTGAAATAAATTACTATTTCTTTGGTTATCATGTTCTCACACTTTGTTAATATAAAAGCTAAATTGTTTATTTAAATTATCAGAATTTTATATCTATCTATAAAGATAGATATACATATAACTCATAAACAAATGTATGTGTAATATACATATGTAAACACATGCATATATACATAGAATAACCTCTCTTCAAACATTGTATTCTTATAAGATAATGAATCAAATTTTACAGGGGAGATATTTGTTACCCTAACCCAATGTCTCCCATGAGAAAAGATAGTTAAAAAATCACTTCCATAACACTGTGAACATTGCAATTTCTCTCGATGAGTAAAATTGGAGAATTTTCTCCTTGAGAGCAAAAAGGCAAGCTGATTAAGTCAAAGAGGCGTTATAAACCCCAAGGGAAAACAACGTGCTTTATTTTTGAAGTATTCCCAGCAGAAGTCTGGGAAATCTTACATGTCCTCTCACCACGATCCATCATTATAACTTAGCTGTTTGCAAATCCTCAGCAGGTCATCATATTTTACACTTGCTAACCATGTAAACACAACTGGGGACTCCTAATTACTGTAGATAATCTCAAAAACTTTCCACTTTCATAAAGCATACAGAAAAGGCTGGGAATAGATCGTTTCCCATGTTGTTGTGTTTTGCTCATGTATATTTGTATAGCTGTCACTTTTCTGGATCTCTGACTGCAAGTGTAAAGCATCTTTTCATACACATATAATAGCTCATAACAAGCTTGGAGATTCTAGTTCTTGTTCCGCATACAGCAGGTGGGTTTGCTGTGCTTTTGCTAAATTGTTTAATCAAAGTGCTTCATACTGAAGGGTCCATGAATACATATTGTAAACATCATCAGGGGAAGTGATTTATATTTACTTCAATTTTGCCAGGAGAAAACCTAGATTATCTTGAATTAGCAGTTGAAATTTTTGTATGTTAGAGCTTGACAAGTATATTAGGGAGAGCCTCATGTACAAAAACGGCTGCAGTTTCTCAGGTCTAGAGGTATGTGCTTCCTGAAACTGAAGAAAAATTGCCAATTATTTATTCTTCTGATTCAGTGAAATTTACACCAGTATGGCTTATGACCCCAGCCCTGGAAATGCAGGTTCAGAGGTCCCTCAAAGGTACTAGCATCACAGAAAAATTGAATTTTGCTTCCCCAGAGATGAGAATCTGAAGCCACACCTAAGCAGGCTCTTCTTTCCCCAGTGGCAGAGGTGGCATGGACAGACCCAGAGCACAGAGCCCAGGGAAGACCCATAGGGCCAGGACAGGTTTTCTAAAGCCAGAGGAAGGATGAGGATGAGGGCAGCCACTGCATCTCAACAGTGGCCTCTGCTGCACAAATGCCAGGGCCTTATGGGACCACTGATTGGCATGGATCTGCAGGGCCTAGGCAGGGGGAAAATTAATGGGAGGGTGAGAAGTCATGGCTGTCCTCCTGCCCCCACCTGCCTGCTGTCCTAGGCAGCTGCCTACGTCACCTCTGCCTAAAGTCTGCCTTGCTGCATATCGGGGTTTACAAAGTGGTTATTATTCATTTATATACTAGGCAGCAGAATCAAGGGTATGGTAATTATCACTTCCTATAAGAATGTTTTAGGGAAATGGATGAATATACATTTATTATACAAACATGACTTACCAGGATAATAGTTTAATCCCATCAAATCTGAGGTGTGAAGCACGGTGCGTGTCAGGACAAGAAGGAAGAGTTTACTACTGGCAGATAAAATTTACTTTGCCAGGGTGTTGAATGCATTTTTGTAGGTAGAGTACGGCTTGGCATAGAAGATCTCTGTGCCATTCCACAAGTAACTGCACTGCAGAAATCACATTTTTAACAGCAACCATTGTGCTAAGGGTTATGTTTTAGTCATTCTCAAATTATTTTCATGAGGTTAACAAAAAGCTATATGGAAGCTCATCTGTTATCTGTGGTTTCACCTCATGAATTTTGGGGCAGCAGAGCTTCTTTTAGAGGTTCTTCCACTCTCTGGACCATTGAACTCTTGCTGCTGATCCCTCACAACTTACCCCTGGTGGAGGTTACTGTCACCTTGACTGTATTCATTATGTCCTTATAGAAATACACATATAAGTACAGAAGGAAATACACATATAAATATATGTATGTGTGCCTATTTGTATGTATATACATAAGTGTGTGTGCATGACTATTTCTGTGTTTAACAACAACTCTGAAATTATCTGTCTTGCTTGTTTGCTTGTTTCTTCTGGACTGAAGAAAAAGGATGGTAGCTTACATGGAGGAGGCAGAGTGGGATAGGATTAGGCTATGGAAGCTGAGGGGCAGGGAAGGACAAGAGAACAGCTCAACTAATTTTGCTGCTGGATGATTCATAATGCTGCCTCTTTTGAGGGTGCTATATAGCATGGAGCACATGCAGCAATCACACACATGTGCCCAGGACACACTAAGGTTTAAAATGAGTGCTCATGTTATAACACACATCGATATTCTGGGCCATATTCTGCTTTTCAAGTACCTATCTCCACAGTGATACAAGAGAGTGATTTGTATGAATGATAGTGGCAGAATAAGAATCTTTGCTTCTTCATCTGCCTTTCTTTTCAGCTCAGTAACAGAAACTTCACCATTAAGGTTTTGCTGTGTTCAAACCTGCCTGTGATGAAAAGATTTATATTTGTGTTTAGAAATCCAGAGACATATGGTGAATGTGAGAGCTGGTCAGCAATCAAGAGTGATTGATTCAGCTTTGGTGTATCAATTAAGTGACAGAGCAGTTTTAATCTTTTTCTTTTTTACTATTTTATTTTAAGCTTGCAACTTCACTGGAATATTTTAACTCCTTTAACCATGTCCATGACAGCTGACTTGTACCCATAAACTTTGGTGCATTGATCTATTAGTTCAGCTACTTCAATACGTCTCCTTTCCCATAAATATGCCTGAGCTGCCACTTTTTTCCAACCTCAACAGAGGTATCCTTATTTGCAGTAAACTAACATGTACAGTGGTATCTGCACATGCAGCCTAATATCTACTTTGAATAGCCATGCATAATTCACAGCAAGCAGTATGGCTGCATGGTAACCTACAGTTAAGTGACTTAGTGTTGAAGCATTTCCCTACTCACAGTAGAAAAAGGCACTGGTTAATCAGAGTTCCCCTCTTTTTTTCCCAGGGGAAGGGGGATGGGAGGGAGCAATGGAGGAGGTCTAGGCTGTGGCACCAAGTAAAACAAAAAGAAAAGGAAAAAAAGAAAAAGCAAAGCTTCTTCCTTGTTCACATTTTTAGCTTATGTCTTTTGGATTCATTCCCTACTTTGTGTCAGTTTTCTGTACTGACAGCAATTCTTCTACACAGTCGCACGGCAAGATTAACTTTAAATCCTCCCCTCCTCCTTCTCCCTCCAGTCCTGCCTGTCATTGTCTGCTCTTGAGTAAGCAAAGTGAATGTGGCCAGAGCGGTGCGGGACTGTGTTTTTCCATTCTCAAGGGCAGCCACCCTTCTCATCAGCAAATCCATGCTAGCTGCTAGAGCTTCACATATTAAACTGATTTTCAGTCGCGAGGTTAGTTTCTCACTGGTGAAGCACTCAGCATAATAACACTTTACACCTTGTACTTCAGCAGTCCTTTCTAAACACTAATTTAGCCTCACATCCCTCTCTGAGGTAGGTCAGTATTATCCCATCATATGAATAGGGAAGCAGAAGCCCACAGAGGTTAAGTAACCTATCCAGAGTCATGCAAGAAATGAGTAGCAACACGGAGAACAGAAAACAAAGCCCTCCTGGCTCATAGGCTTGCACAGTGCAGTTGAAAAAAATATCAGGTGTTCAAACGAGCTTTTCTGCAAAAGAAAATAGAATAAAAATTAAAAATAAACCCTCTTAGGGGCAAAGGGGACACTTTATATTCAGTGTTTTCAGATGAGGGAACTGAGGTGAGAGAAGAGTTAAGTTATTAGCTTGAGATCCCATAGGCAATTCTTAACAAACATAGAAATTATGTGTGTGGAGAAGGCAAGAAGAGAGACTGTAATTAAATAAGTGACTTCTCTGATTGTGCTATTAAACACAAAGAAACAAGAAGACAAAAGCAGTATAACACTCTGTGTCGAACTTTTAGAAATCCAAACTCGGTTGCCATTTTTATTTTATGATAGTTCCTTTGTTTGATTTGACTTTTACTTTACTCATTTATTTTCTTTCACTTGTCCTTTTGTTTTCTTTTGACAGTAGATGTTTTAATTATTAAATTCCTTTTTTTCTTTAAGCACGTCAGTTCTCTTAATCATTCTGTTTTGTTCCTTCTCTCTTTTTATCTGATTTCTATTCCACATCAATATCCAGTTTCTGATTTTAAAATGTCTCATATATTTAGTCATATTTTCTGCATCTCTAATTCGTCATTGTGTATTGATCCTCAGCTCTGGTCTTTACCATTGGTTCTTGAATTCTGGAAATTGAAAAGTATACTTTAACTTAATTATGTCTGTTGTTTCCAGTCTCTTTCTGCCAATTTGGACTGACATTACTGAAAATTAAAAAATAACTCAGAGATGATGTCTGTAGAGAAGATGATCCTTCCTTAAAAGACTATATTCTACATCTGTTTCTTGCAGGAACTCTTAGAAGACTCATGCAAGATTTGTATATGATGTTATGCTTATTATATTAGACTATATTATATATTATTAAAGAGTGTTTATAGTATTGTATCTTCTTTTTGACACAAACCCTGAACTCCCTTCCTAGGGAAATGGCACACAATTTCTATAATCAGATATCATGTCTTAAAAAAAATGTTTTGCATGCATCTATGGGGTTTAGCTGTCCATCATAATGCATTTTATTTCTGTCCACTTAAAGAACAGTTGTTAAACATTGTTATGAATCTGAAATCACATTCATGCCTTTCCAGATGGGCTAACACTTTGGTTCAATAATATCCCATGAGAGTTCCACAACTGAGCTTTTTGTTACACTTAAAAGTATTGTGGTTTTACTAACTTCAAAATTTTCATCATTTCACCTTTTACTTGCAATGCCAGAGAGAAGAAAAAGAGTATTCATGGTTTTCTTATGTATGTATATACCTTTTTTTTAACTGGTCTTTTAAGTCTTTTCATATGATGGTCTGTGTGTTAAACAGATTGCCCAAACTTTCTCAACTGAAAAACTTATTTGCTTCTGCGACCCTAAGAGAAAACCAAGTGCAGAGCCAAGCTTAGATGTCCAATATTCCTCTCCCAGTCCTCTGCTTAGCTCGCTAGGTCATGACTCACATGATAACCAAGATCTCAAAGAGCTAGTCATTAGTTCCAGCTGGTACCTAAATATAACAAACTGTTTTGATGCAACAGAGCAGTGAGTTTATGGCAGATCTGTGGGGTACGTTCCACCATCAGCTCCCAAACACAGAACTCCCCATTGATTGCATGTGGAGCATCCCTCAACAGACTGTTGGCACGCTATGGCTCCCCAGTGATTCCACAGTGGAAGCAATTCAAGGAATTTGTCTCTGACCACAGAATTTATGAGGCCATGCAGAAGTCCTTCATGAACGGCGGGGAGCAGGGAAACAGTTCAGAGCCTGTTGGGTTTCTTCCTCTCTTTTTGCTTTGTTTGTTCTCTTTTGGGACTTCACATGGGAAGAAGAAAGAGTTGAGAGGGAATTCTGGAAAGTTTTCAGCTCTGGCCTACCTCTGCTTCCACTGAATTATGGGGCTAAACTCCTGCTAACCTCAATGGGAACGGAGGCAAATGCCGAGTATTTTCTCGTTGTTACAGAGGGCTTTTTTAAATGTTCAGATATGCTAATGTTCAATCCAATAGAATTTTTAATAATACATTTTTAAAATTTACTTTGTGCTGCTATGAAAGAGCATTTTGTTCAAGACTGAAATATTGCTTTTTTGCTAAAGTAGAAAGGTTATTGTTGCCTACAGGGTGTGAATTCATCGCCAAAGCACACAGGATGTTTGCAGCTATCTTCTTTGGCGGCAGTACTACTTAGCTTCTATGTATAACTTCCATCACAAGATCTCAAACTGTTTTCAAGCAATGTTTCTCCACCTGTAATCTGCAGAGTATTTGTGTTCCAAGAAAGGGGTATGTCAAGTTTAATTTTCCTTTTATTTGATTGTAAATGAAAATCATTGCAGCAGCATTAGACAAGATTGGCCTTATATCTGGGTCTTTTTGCTTTTCTTAGGAAAGTTTAGTTCCGTGTAACAATAATAATATCGAGAAGCAGTTTATCCAGTAATTGTTCCCTGGATTGCCTGGTGTCCCAGTTGCCTCATACTCAGAGCCACACACACACGAACAGGTCCTGGTAGCTGGCTTCAGTAACATACTGCTCTGGTCCCCTACAGTTCAAGTGCTTCACATCTGTAAATGCTGCTGGTTTATATTTTAAATTCTTCCATATCAGTTATTGAATCTTTTACAAAATCCATAATAAATATGACACACCTCTGAGAATCAAAAGTGCCATCTGCTTTGGTGCTGTCTTGCTCTTTGATGTGTCAAGAGGGCGATCTTTTTTTTTTTTTTTTTTTTTGAAACGTCAATGGGATATGCACCTACATATGTTAAAGGCTTGGCAAGCCTAAACAGGGAAGTCTTCACAATTCAGTGTTTTATTTGAAGTGTTATATATGGGGTGCTAGACAAGTCTTTATGGATTTCAGGATGATTAGTGTAATCAGTGTTACGTTTTATAGTTTTGCTGCTTAAGCTCATGTCCTCAGACAACTCACATCCAGGCAAGAAGATGACACATGCATTTGCTCTCAAACAATAATCCAGTTTATTTTTCTCCTTATCCAATGATATGGGCCAGTAAGTTTGAGCCCATTTCTTGCATTTGTGAGAAGCCACTTGTGCAGGTATTCCCAGGAGAAAAAATGAATGACATGACTTTTGGAGGTAAAAGTTTAAAAGATCCCAATATATTGCTTCATCCAGTCCAAAATCAGAAGATGAAATCCAGTTATTTTTAGTTTTTAAAATTAATTTTAATTGTTAGCCCTTCTCCATTAACCCTGACTGTCTTTTTCTATTTTTATTATTTTACTTCAACCACTCTTCTCTCATTTAGTTCTCATTCATTTTTATTGTTTCTATTTTCCTGGGTTTTGCTTTCTTTTGATACAGTATTCATCTACCAGATATAGTTGTTAAATATGAATTCAAAAGTGATTGAAATCAAGTGTGTCAAGGCCACAGGAAATATCTGTGGGATTTGTAGTACCGTATTGAAGGAAACCTACATAATGTAATAAGAAAATTCCCTGCATCCTGAACCTGAGGTTCATATAAATGCCATCCAGAGCCGTTTCCATCATTATTATATACCTTCCTTTAGCACAGGCCTTGTTTTCGTAGTAATGACAGCCTTCTCATTACAGCACAGGCTAGGAAATAACAAGGTTTGAATTCCACTGCTTTCTCTTCCATGCATACTCAAATGAATCAGAGACCTATTTATAATGTGGTCAAAAAGCATATGGTTACTTTGGTTTGAGAATTCAATCTGAAATCCTACTACTACATTACCCAAAATTTATGAGCACTTTTGGGAAAAGCCTCAGCTTGCTTTTTCTGATTTTCTTGTCTGAAAGAATGGAGGTGATGGTAATAAACACTTACAGTGAAGTACTGACAGCTAAACCAGAGTCTTGCGGGTACACTCAGGTATGTAGTTAGGTTGAACTGTTGACATATTTTTTTGGACATGAAGGCAAAGATATTATATTCCTTTTCAAAGATTTTGTTCAAAATCTATATTTTTGCTCAAATGTTTTCTAAATACAAACTGTTGTATTTCCTAAAACCACAGTTTTGTCCTTGTATAAAATAAGGGCACCGGTGATCAATATTTACTGGTTAATTTCAGAAATTAAAAAGATTTAATCTTCTTAAAACTGCTAAGGAAACACTCTGTCAAAGCTTTTATAATGGTGGTATCAATTAATAGTTTGATCCCAAGAAAAAAATTGTAGGACGATTTGGTCTCATAATTACCTCTTCTATAGGCAAGAAGTAAAGAAATATAAAAACTCTATACAAATCTTTCCCTGAGATGATGCTAGGTCCCAGTTCAAGTTCTATTATAATGTGTCAGGAGCCCAAGGTTAATTTCTCTCTCATGGCTTGACCGGAGAAGGTGGACATATTCTGTTCGATGTCAGAGACACAAATTAGCATGACTGGGCACAATCAATAATTTGTGCTAAGAAAAGCTCAAGGCAAAGATAACAAGACTGAAGGCGGAATGAAGTAGGAATCTTAGCTTGTTTGTCCTCACTGTGCAACTTTTAACATCAGCATAATAAAAACCATAATGTACACCAATAGAGCATACTGTTTAAGTAGATACTACAGACCATGCAAAAGAAGCTGGGAAATATTACAGATGGAAGACTGAATGAAGAGGTGATGGATGTTGTGCGATCAGGTGCTAAAATCCTCATAATTTTGTACAGTAAAAACCAGAAACCAGTAAAGGTCAAGCACTTGAGTAGTATGACAGAGTGCACAAAGACAAGCTGCTGTGGAGATTTGGAAGAGCTTTACAGGTTGTGCTCACCATACCATACCATACACCATACCCATACCATACCCATTAATCATGAGAAATACATGAACTTAACTTGATCAGGTAAGGTCCTTTTCCCTGTAAGCTTCTAGAACATGAGTTTTACTTTTTACATCAGTAAACTTGATTCCTGTAAATCCATCCATACTGTCCCTTGTTCGGATTGTCCAGCTCTGCCATCTCTAATTCCTCCCAACAGACTGGTGATGAAATGTTTTGCTCTCAGTAGTGAGTAAGAGCATCCAAGCTCGTGTCACATGGCCTCCAAAATCACATAGACAGCCCCACCCAGCTGCAGGGTCTGATGCCAACTTTAACCTCTTTCACAGCAATCTCTATAGTACCTAGCAAGGAAAACGTACAACTCTGACATGGAGCATTGAGTGTGAGTAACTAGACAAGAAAACAACTATGAATTCATCTTGATTGATTGTACATCATACATCATCCAGCTAATTTTAACTTCCACTTGCTTCTACTTTTTTGAGGGGAGAAGAAAGAAAAGTGAATAATAGGGTTTTTTTAAATGTTAATTGAGGTTCCCATGGAAGCAAGGAGAACAAATCAGTGGACAAATTCAGAGTAAATATGGCTTTTGAAACCTTGTATTTGATTTTCATCTTGAAGCTTCTTATAGAATGTGATTGATAGGAATTGGATCTGAAGCAGTGATATGTTGGGAATATGTCAGTATACAAGGATCACCTGTCTTTTTCAGGCATCTACTTGGAAAAAAATAACTCTTCATAAAAGTCTAGCAGTTTTGTGACTTTGGGGGTGTTTGTGTGAGGTTTTTTCCCCCAGATCATATCCTTTTCTAAAAATAAAGGTTAAAGGTTTTGAACTGTTATTTGAACTGATCCCTAGCATCTATAGGTTATCCTTCACTAAAAAGGCACTTGACCAAAAGACTACAGAAAATGAAGAGCTGGCGAAGTCATAAAATCAGAATAAACCCTCGCTAGCACAAAACCTCAAGCAAGTACTTGAGTCCTTTCTCAATGCAGCACCAAGCACAGACTTAAAGCTTTTCCCATCCAACACTTAATGGATTTTTAGCATGTGAAAGCTAAACTTAATCTAATATATTACCTGCATCTGAGCCTATATGATGGGGTAAGAAAGAGGATTTTAATAGTTACTATGCATTAATTTAGAAAAACCTATGGAGATCCTCCAGGAAACCTTACCTTTTGAAAGCATCAGACTACACATCTATGAAAAGACTCATTTAGTTTACAAGTTTTTACACATTTCCAAACTTTAAAAGCACATTGACTTGCATTCTGCTTTTGGTAACATGTTCCCAGTGTTTCTGTCCTTGTGTCCATATGTTGTACCTCCAAAGAGGAACCGGTCAGGAGCTAGCATCAGGTCTACAGATACACATAGGCATGTTCTGATACACTGCAGAGCCCTTAAAAAGTGTAAATACCTGGGACAGACTAGCCTCCCTGCTGTGTGTAAATACTAAATGGTGTCAGTAAGTTCAGCTTGCTGGAGGGATTTATTCTGTTTTACCAGATCAAGACTGACTAAAAACACCGCTTCAATGACTGGAAAAAATAACTTTCATAGCTAGAATATTTCATAAAGACAAGTGTTTGTTTTGTTGCTTTGTGAAAGTCCAAGACCCAAACAACCATCTGGAAACATTTGTCCAAATATATATATCGATAAATTTAGAGTGAGTTTTGCAGCCAAATGTTCCTCTTTGACAAAATGTTTCCATAATAACCAACAGAAGAACCTCTTTATCCAGTAAAAACAGTAAATAAACAAAAAGCTCTAGCAAACAAAGCCACTTAAATTCCTCTTCCTGGACACGTGAGTCTCACCATATGGGCTTCACCATCCAGATTCTTCTAATGAGGCGAATTATTTCTTTGAAATAACTTATAACTAAATAGACACAACACAAAACCTTTTTCATATAGAAACACATTTATGTTTCACTTCGATGCTTTTTTCCTCTTTTTTGGTTAGTTTTCAACACGGAGAGTGAAACACACCTTGTAAAAAGCAGAATGAACACTGCCGTTTCTATGAATTAGCATTTGTAGACTAAGATTTAAATATATTTTTAATGAGGTGGAGGAATTCTAAGACCTTTCTTTTGGTATTCCAGCCCACAGATTAATTCAGTTGCAGTAACTATCCTTAAAAAGTTAACTCCTTCCCATATACCTTACAGCATTATGATCCGATGCCTTTCATGAAAGCTGTTATTTAAATCTGTCCAATTCAAAAGGGAAACTGAGCAATGATTTTTTTATAACCTCATGAGTTACTGTTACTATGAAGATACTGATCAAAATGATGGTACCTTTTCTCCTCAATAAATATATGACTCTAATTCAGAAGAAGAAAAAAAAAAGGTGCACCCTAACCAATCCTGAAAACTAAATTCAATGTACACACTTTGGAAACATAGTCAGAACCATATTTTTATCATAGTCAAAAAATAATTCAGTTTTAATTCAAATCTTTCAAGGACTTTCAAAGTTCTTAAAAGACTTATGGAATCAATGACTTTCAGATCATTTTAGAGAAGTGAAATACTACTCTTATTATTAGTGAAATGGTTAATCTAGAATACTAAAATAAAACTCAGAAAGATTTTCCATTTCACAGGGCTTTTCAGAGGCAGTATTACTGGTTTATATTTCCACTGAATACTTACTCTGCTTATTTTTAATATTTTATACATAAAAATTCTCAGTTTTGGTCGATATATTTCTGACTGTATCTGTATGGTCTCTGGTCACTCAACCTTTTGTGTGCATTTATTTTTCTAGGTGATTGGAGTAGAAATGCACTGGAAGTCTTTGGTATAATCCTGGTTGGAATTACAGCCTCATATTTTAAGTCCCTTAAATGCAGCTTTGATTGCAAAATTTCACTTTAACAGCAATGAAAAATTCAACCAAAATGCAACCAGACCCTAGATACCACTTTAATTCAAAGTTCTGAGGATGAAATTCAGCCCTTCTCAGGGGTAAAGATGGGAAAAGATTCATATTGCCTAATTTCCAGATGTCTAAAAGTCAATTGTCTGAGTTATTTACTTCATGCTCCCCTTTATAATCAATGGATAGAAGCAGGTAACCCTAAAAAGCAATTCATCTTCTTCCAAGATAGGAAGGATGAATGCCTTTTAGGTATGCCTATTTCTCTCTGCTGACTTTGAGGGTAGTCAGGGATGACTAACTCGGATGAATAATTTTTATATGTCTAAAGTTAAGCGAGATGAATCCCAACCAGTAAGTGTACACATCCTTTTCTGCCTGTTTCATCTCTTTTTCAAAGACTTAATGGTAATGTCTCCCTTCAAATTTAGTAATTAGGGGGGGGGGGGGGGGGTGTGTGCGCAATAAGAATGCTCCTGACACATTTATATGGGTACACCATCCCTCTCTTTCTCACACTGTCAAGGCATCAGCTCTTCCCACCCTCACCCACTACTTCCTTAATGGGCCTGCAATCCCCCCAAGGTATTTGTTCCTCATCCAACAGGACAATCACTAAGCAGGTGAAAAATGGATGCAGGAGTATGAGATGAAGGGGCTGGACCACACAAAACACCCAGTGTGAATGAGCAAAACTGTTTTTTCAGCCCTGAAACATTTCCTGTTTGAGGGAGGTTGCAGACCTGAGGCATGGAGGGTGTCTGTATGGCAGGACTGAGCTGGGTCTTAATGGCTGGGGCAGCCATCTGAGGTTTTTCAGACACACCTGCAGACAAGTTGAGGGAAATTGAAGGGGTTTTCCCTACTTAGTCTCTTCCAGATGTAAATATGTTTCCAAAATACAGGTTTTAACAGAACCCAATGGCTAGTGTAATAATACGTAATTAATGTTCTAATTATTTTATCCATATTTAAATACTTTACTAAACCTTAAATAGGTATGAAAATGGGAATAAACAGTTAACTTCATACTGTTGCAGATATATCATTCATATATTCCTTGAACAATCTGAGGTTTTTGGAACAAAAAGTCTGATGGTCTGTTTGTTTCACATTTTGTGCTTTAAAAAAGAAATTGTAATGACATTTAGTTTGATGCCAAAAGATGGAATTTACAGAATTAAAGTGTACAATTCTCTCTTTTTTTTCTTGCTGTTTTCATAGGAGCGGTACTTCCCTATTAATGTTTTTAATAAAATGTAAAATCAGTATTATTATAAAGACATTATCATTATGCCAATAGTACTATAAAAGAATCACATCTCTGATATGTATGTTAAATAAGCCCAGTGGGAAAAGAAATGGAGGCTGAATTGCTGCCATATGTCAAATGAAATCACCTGGGTGACCTTGTAAGAATGGCGAAGACCATGTTCCAGACCCTGTGACTTGCTGAGTAGTGGGGCTGAATTTAGGCATTATTAATATAAGGTTTTAATAAAGTTGCCTGACCATGGTCAATTTGCTCTTTTGAGTCTTTCAAAAAAAATTTCCATAATTACCAAAGCTCACAGGCCCTAGGGCTTAAAAATGACCTCTTGTTTGTTTTCAGTGAAAAACAGTAGAGGCAGGGAATCAATTTAAATCAATATTTTCAGTAGAATTGAATAGAGAATTTACCAGAACGCCTTCTCATTCTTGCCTTTTTATATCTGTGCCCCAAGTGCACTTGCATATATGCAAACCCATCTCCTCATAACTTTAGCAGGGAGTGCCAATTAAATCAAAGCTGACCATAGGGAGTCCAGCTACACTCAGCCTACCTACAGAAAAGTTTTCCACTGACTACAGTGATGACAACACTGGTTCTGCATTGCACAAACTGCTTACCAAGGCCTCAGTTTGACAAAACACCAAGTAACTCCCCAAAAAAAACCAGCAAAGTGCTCTCTTTTTGTAATTAACCCAGCTACAATATTGCACTGTACCTTTCAGGATCTAGACTAAAAGTATTAGCTCTTTTAGACACTGAATTCCATATTTATTTAGGGCTCACTGAGACCAGAAGAAAGGGAAGTTGGGAAGAGGGGTGGGGGGTGGCAAACAGCTGGCCCAGTCCTTAACAACAACATTTCCTGTCCTTAAAGTTGTGTTCTTGTATGTTTTCATCTTTCAATGGTTCGCTGCTGCATCCTAAAAATAAGTTGTTGTGAATGGGGCAAAAGAGTGTTCATCTAATTGAAATGATGTTCTACATTTAAAAGTAATTGTCCTAGTACTGAGAAATAACTAACAAATACTCAACTTAATTACTCAGTATTCCAATATGTCCTTTGAATAATGATAGCGCTCTAAGGCCTTGAGTTTAGGCCATTAAAGTGCCCTTTCTGCCCAGCTACCCGATGAATGCTTTGGGGAGACTCCTATTTCTACTGATTAGCAAACCTCTATAATCTATTTGAGAATACAAGCGACATCTTTCTTTGAGTATCCAGGACCCATGACCTCAGGGAGATGTGTTGTGTCACAGGCTTGACTGATAGAAAGGCAATATTCCTCCTTCAGACTCTAATTGGAACTACTCAGTGCAGTGAAGAATTGAGCAACTCCTGTTTAATGGCCTTTTTGCATTTACAAATCATTTATCAGAATCATCCCCAAATGAAAAATGATAATAATAGCAAAGATATTTGGCACAATATGTTTGGCTTGTTATTCAAAGGCTTTGTACGGACGCATCGAAGTACAGGGGATGATGTCATACCCTGGAGCGGGTGCAAAAGGGAATCATTCTTAATTTCTGGCTGACTTCCCAGGCTTTCTCTTGGTCCTCTTCTACCGGAATCTGTCACAGCACTTTCTGTCACAGCTGTAAAATACTTTCGGAGAAACATAAAGTTTTTATGAGAAGAATGATAAAAGAGATGACTTATTCTAGGGCTGGGGGTTAATATTTGCACTTGTGGGTTGACTTTGAAAATTAAAAAGAAAAAGAGATTGAGGAAGAAAGTCAGAGTCCTTTATTTCCCCTTGCAGTTATTCAGAAAGCACAGCAGCAGCTGCACAAGTGCTCCTATACAAAATTTAAGATAGCGAGCTATTGTCGTGGGATTCTGAGCATGGTGGTTTTGTTGATGGGTAGACTCCACTGCTGATGATTTCCCTTAAAGAAAGAAAAGAAAGAGAGAAAGAGAAAAAGAGAAAGAAAGAGAGAGAGAAAGAAGAAGAGACAAATGCTGTGTCTAAGATTACAATGTATATTATTTCAAACTCAGACACTTGTGATGAGAGATCTCCTAACCCTTGAAGACACTGGGTATACCAGCTCATGCCTTCTGACGTAACTCACACAGCAGCCTGTACAGAATGAGTTACCCTTTTTTAACAAACAGGACTGTCTCAGAGACAGAATACTTTTCCTCCATGTGTTTGCCCTTTTCGTATAGTATTTACTTAAAGCCACCTAATGGGAAATGTCATTGAGATTTTGAGTATCTTCTGAAGAATGGGAACATTAAGATACTAAAACTGCATGCTGTCAAAAACTATCTTAAGTGGTCTGGTTCATCAAATAATACAGTAAGTAAAAAATGAATTTAGAGGACTTTTTATGTTACAATGAACAAGGAAAGACTTTAATACCTGTGATACACTTGACTTTTTTTTTTGAGGAAGGACAGTCTCCTAGTTCTTGAAGTTTATTAAAGCTTTAAGCTGTCAGGTGATTACTGTCAGTTTCTACAAAGGAAAGAGCTACTGATGTAAAATTAATTTATTGAATAGAATTGTTTTGCCCCAGGGGAATAACATCACCATTTAATTTAATTTCCCCATCATATTGTCTCATTTGCAGAGGAAAAAAATAACTTTCCTTTTTAACAGAGCAAAGTATGTTATGCTGAATAGTGAGTTTGTCCTTACAATTTTTCCTTGTTCTAGATTATCAGTTGTCATAAGTATATTTCAGACTCCCTGTGGCTTCTACTTACTGCTTTTATTTAAAGCACTGAATTGTAAAATTTCTCTCAAAGGTCCAGTCCTGAGCCTCCTGGCTGATGGATGTATTTCCATTGACACATTTTGGTTTGGATCAAGCCAAAAGAGGGAGGACAAAATAGAAAACAGAATGTATCAAGTATTAAAAAATACAGATGGGCCATTTACAAGTCTGTCCAGGATGCCTTCAGTATCCCAGGCAACCTGACCTTGTTCATCTGTAATGAAATTAGCAGACCCAGGTGGGAGATTGAGGCTGAACAGTTCAGTGGGATGGGATTTATTTATCACAATTTTATATCTACTCTGTCAAGTCAATACAATGCCAGGTCCATCCTCAGTGGAGGTAGAGGGCTTGTAGTTACAAGTTTTCTACCACCTGTTTGGTCAATGTAGTGTCTCACATATTTTACGTAGTCATATTGTATGCATCTCTTTAGAAGACATAAAATTGTTACTGTCTTTACTCGATTTATTGAAAGAAAAATGCTTTCCATTTCAGTTAACTGCCCCTATGACAAGTAAAACTGTGGAAATAATTTAGGGCTGATTTTGCTTGAGCAATTTCTTAGCATCGTTGCAGTCTTCTCAGTTCCTTCCTTCTTTCTGACAGTACCCCTGTACCTTCCAGAGGTCGTTAAAAGCAGAACATGATGGCCATGAGGTTATCACAGTATCTTCAGTAGTTACAATTCCCAGAGAAAGGAAAATGCAACAGAATGGGAGGTTTGCAATATAATCCTGTGTATACTGTGAAGCTGACACTTTTTGTTACAAAAGTTGATATTCTTGCTTTGGTGCCTGACCCACACAAACTTCAAATCTAGAAGTGACAGTTGGAAAATCTTTTGCCCTAGATCCAAAGGGCTGAACCGTTTTAGGCGTCTCCTGCAGCACGCTGCATGCCTGCAGAGGGTTACAGTGAAGTTAAGGTGAAGCACCAAGAGCCAAGATAAATTAATCAAGCCTTAACACTTGAACTTTAAGAGAATTCAATCACGGTACAGTCAAAAGCTAATACATCTACTTAGAAGACTAATTGCTGTACAGATTTTGTGTGCCTAATAGCTGCAAATTCAAAGGTACCCATGAGACAACTTGCTGCCCTGTGAATGTGTGTGGTGGAAGAGGGAAGGGTCACTGTGCTCTGAAATGTTCCTTCCCATATGCCCCCTAAACTAGAGCTTAGATGTGAGGAGAGATAAGCTAAGGGGAGTTAAGACCCTATCCTTGTGTCGGTCAGGAAAGTTGAGAGCAAACACACAAGTCCCTTTGGGAGTCTGGTTCCCTGCAACAAAGGCAACCGTGCTACATTTCAGTGACGATGATAACAAGCAGAGGTCAACTTCTCTCTTAAAAGTGCCTGCCAAAGGAAAGATCTCTCTTCCAGAAAAAAGAAGCTTTAGAAATCTTCAGGGCTGAACAGAGAACCAGCCCTTGCCATTAAGGTTGCTGCTGCTTCTTAGCTCTCTATTTCGGTTATTTCAAGCAACAAGCACAAAGGCGGTGATTACAGTCTGTCAATATAATCATTCTTTTTTTCAACATCCATGCCAAACAACAACAGAGGCTTTTTGAGAAGTTTTGCTTTGTTTTGTTAGGGCTTTTTTTAACAATCAACCTCTGCTGGTTTTAAATAGTAGAACTGGAATCCAGGTACTGAGCCAGTCATGAACTGTCTATTTGAGTTTATTAGGGATGACCTAAACTTTTTCCAGGTTTATCTCCCCACGTCATGTGAACAGAAACGATTACCAGTGAACCCCTTCATTTCTTTAAGCCGAATTCAAAATTCTTTGTTTTAATAACGCTCTACTATTTTCTAAAGCGAATCAGACTCTTGTAGGCCCCCAAGGAGGAGCAGCATCCGTGTCCAGCACTCCCACTGCAGTGGGGAAGGTGCTGTGCACCGCTGAGGCCTTGGCTGCTCAGCGGGACATGGAGCAGCTGTGACTGCCTTTGTGCAGCGGGACAGCTTTGTGCCCTGAGCACCATTCGCGGAGCGTCCTGTAGCGTGGCTGACGTCAGAGGCTTTCTGAGGGAAAAGCTTGAGAGTAACAGTTTCAGAAGCACCTAAATAAACTCTGGGGCAGTTTTTTGAGCAGTGTCTGAGGACAAAGCTAAACGATCAGATTCTGTGGGTTAGCATTATATATATTCTATTGGGTTGAACACAGAAAGAGCATGCTTCACACCCAGCAGTAAGGTACAGCTGGCTGCACAACTTATGTTGCTTTTATCTCAGGAAGGGCAGGATGAAGGACCCAGGGAACCACAGGCCAGTTACTTCAATCCTGGGGAAGGTGATGCAGCAACTAATTCTGGAAACCATTTCCAGGCACATGAAGGTGATTGGGAGGAGTCAGCATAGATTTACAAAGAGGAAATCATGTCTGACAGACTTGATAGCCTTCTACAACTAGTTGACTGTCTTGGTGGACAAGTAAAGAGTAAATTATATTATCTGTTTTGACTTCAGCAAGGCTTTTGGCACTGTCTCCCATAACATGCTCCTATACAGACTGATGAAGTATGATCTAGGTAAACAGACAGTGAGGTGGGTGGAAAGCAGGCTGAATGGCTGGTCTCAGGGCTTCTGATCAGCACCACAAAGCCCAAATGGAGATCAGTCACTAGAATATGTGTATTCCAAGGGTTGATACTGGATCAATACTGGCTCCATTCATGAATGATTATGGGACAGAGTGCACCCTCAGAAAGTGTGCAGATGATACAAAACTGGGAAGACTGAGTGATACACCAGATGGCTGTGCTGCCATTCCAAAGGACCTGGGCAGGCTGGAGAAGTAAGCTGACAGGATCTCATGAGGTCCAACAGAGGAAAATGGAAAGTCCTGCCCTTGGGGTGGGGGGTCATATCATCTGGAAAGCAGCTTTGCAAAAAAAGACTTGGAAGGTCCTAGTGGACAAGTTGAACATGATCTAGCAGTGCACTCTTGCAGCAAAGACAGCAAATAACCTCATAGATTGCATTAGGCAAAGTATTGTCAGCAGGCCAAGAACAGTGATCCTTCTCTTCTACTCAGCACCAGTAAGACACATCACGAATAGGTCCAGGTCTGGGCTCCCCAGTAGAAAGGAGAAAGGACATGTGGTCCAGGGAAGGGCCACAAAAACGTTGAAGGGACAGAGGCATGTGACACACAAGGACAGGCTGAGAGAGTTGGACTTGTTCAGCATGGAGAAGAGAAGGCTTAGGGAGATCTAATCAATATGTATAAATATCTGATGAGATGACATAAGAAGGCAAAGCCAGACTCTCCTCAGTGGTGTCCCATGACAGAACAAGAGTCAGTGGACACAGATTGAAAGACAGGAAATTCCATTTAAACAAAAACATATATACATATATAGTGAGGGTGACTGAGCACAGAAACAGTTGCCCCAGAGAGGCTGTGGAGTCTCCATCCTTGAGATATTCAAAACCTGACAGGACACAGCTCTGGGCAGCCTGCTTTAGGTGACCCTGCTTTGAGCAGGGAGATGGGCAAGAGCTCTCCAGGGGTCTCTTTCCATCTCACCCACTATATTGTTACTCTCTCAGAGATGCCTCATATGTCTTTAGCAACTCAAATTTCTTAAGCCTGTAAGTAAACACAACCGATAAGACATACATGGCTGTCTCTCAAGCAATACTGATAACTCAGTATTCATTACAAAGTTTTTTTCATTCCTTGGTCCTCCTGTTAAAGTCTGAAACATCTCGGTCATCTCTGTATGAGTACTAGAAGTAATGGGAGAGATTGAGCAGCTCCTGTCAGTGTAAAAATACAAGCATCACCACTGATAAGGTTTCCCAAGAGTCTTCAGATGTACAGATGTACAGATACTTCTTCCATAACCTTCTATCTGCCCTCTCACGGGTGGTGAATGCTGTTTCTGGTAGGAGCTACCCTTTGTACACACATGAGCAACTTGTGTCCATGGAAGCATCCATTGTGTCTAAATGGTTTGAATATACAATGCGCTTGAAGAAGCAAGAATATAGCAAAGAGAAATTGGTGCAGTTTCTATTCAGCAATAAAGCAAAGCTAGGTCACCTGTGCTGCAGAGTAAACTTTTCGACAAAGTAAAGAGAGAACCTTCAAAGCAGGTATTAGCATCTGAAATGGGAAGGAGCGAAGCTCTGGAGCACTACAAGTGAAAGCATCCCCTAGAAATGTACTTCAGGGAAAAAAAAAATAAAAATAAATCAGGATCTTGAACTTGTAAATACCAAAGTTCAATATTTAACACAATGGGGGGGGGGGGGGGGGGGGGGAAGGGGGGCGGGAAATAGCTAATACAACATACTTTAAAAAGTTAAGCTCAAAATTTTAGACAGATAGGTAGGAATTCATATGCATTTGGGGACAGCAGGAAAAATTAGCTCCAAAAGTACAGTGGGGCTAGTTACTGGATATTGCTGAATTGAAATGACTCTTAAGCAGGACTAAGAGTTTCAGTTAAAAATTTCATTGTGTTTAAATGGACAACTAAAGCTTCAGAGAATTTGGTTCAAGTAAACGGAGAGGTTCCCAGCTGTGTTCACTGGCAGATCAACAGCATCAGAAAGAAGGGAAAGATTACCATTTATACATTGTATTAAGTTGCATAATGTCAAATTGTCTCGACCTTATCCCAAAAAAAGATGTTGAAGAGAGCCAGAGAGGGGCTTTTATCATGGCATCTAGTTTAAGGAGTAAAGATATGATTCATACGGAACAGAAAGGTAGGGGAAAGGTAACACATTCTGCATTTAATATGGAGATTGCTAGACCACTGAGGTGACATTAGTTGGATACATTAATAAAACTATGCATGCACCTCTCCCAGTCATGTGAAGTGAAATTTCTTCTAGAAATATTATCAGATAAGATTGCATGCTGCAAGGTAAACTTCCATAAAGGCTTTGGTTTGCACAAGAAAAGGGCTTTACATTTCCACAGGATGCAGAGTTCTGCTCATTGGTGGGTTGCCATTGAAATTGCTATTTGATTTTTGTTTACTTATTTATCTTTCAGCCAAGTTGGAGGTACCTATGCTTTCAGTAGAGATTCTTTTGGTTATTGCACTAATCTAAATAAATAAATGGAGCTGTTTTCTGTGCAGCTATTTGAAAGCAACAGGGATGTCAGTGTAACTCACTACATGAGAGATGTCAATTTCTTAGCTAAAGCAAGAGCTGGATTAGATAGGAAAATTTTATGGGAGTAAAGAACCAGAGAATATTTAAATTTTTTGCATTTGGTATGTTATTCTTGCTCTTCTTTTTCCTTCCTGGAAGAATGACTAGATTGTCTTGGTAACGCTAGTTTAGCACTGTAATGTAACCAGTAAAGATTGCCTCTGCTGTGTCCCCATTTCTCTAATTCACTAATCAGTGAGGATAAAATGCTATGATTAAACTATTTTCATCTTGTAACTAAAAAAAAAAAAAAAAGAATTGTCAGGGGACTGAGCTGGAAGTATCCTGTATTTCTATGATGGAAAATACAAATGATAGGGTATCACAAGTTTATTTCTTCCTCCATTAAAATTTACATGTACTTTTCAATCAGGCAGGACTGAACTGAACCATTCTATTTCTCAAGCAAGATCAGTTTTATTTGTGTACTTACTAAACAAAGCAAAGAACACACCGGATTCTTTTTGCTTCCTTGACTGGGGAAGCAAAGTACGGTACAGATATCATCAGCAAGACACCTCCATAAGTCTAATTTTCACCTTTCTCCCCAACAGAGTCAAGTAGTGATATTCACCTTATTCAGAACTAATATAGATACCAAATCAAAATAGCAGTGTTACCTTAGATCTCCACATTTTGTAGCTCATCATCCCCCTCCACAGTTCTGAACTCCCAACATCAGGACAAGGACATACTTATTGAAGAAAAGGAACAGCTGAAGGACTGGGAAGCAATCTTTTGCTCAACTTACACTTGCCCCTTGCAGATGCAACATGTCTGCTCAATTCTTTCAATTAAAAACAGCTTTAGCTTTATAAGCCTGGAGTGCTCTCATGCTAACATGGAACAGTACTCCACCCTAACAAGACAGGAACCTGCAAAGCACCTTGGCATGCTTTTGGGTCTAAAACAAGTTTCGCTTATCATATTTGACTTATATGGCCAAAATGAGGCTAACTCTTTCTAACATTAGTACATTTCTATATAAATCTGTGTGAGTTTATGCATGTGTATCTGTGTGTACTTTCAGAGAAAATACTATAGTGACAGCAAATCTGTTCTTTCAGGCAGGATAATTGGGGGGCTTAAAAAATTTTCCAGCTTGTGTCTTGTAATTATTATCAAACAATTGAGGAGCCAGTAGTTCCCAATTGTGGGGTTTGTGAGCATTTGATAGCAACTGCTTCCATTTCCCATTAACAAAGAATTCCTGCCAGAGTCTGAAGCTGCCATTGCACCTTAGCAAATATTGAATCATGGAAAAGTTAATGTGCAACAGCCACATTCACTGTATCAAAAGTTTTTCACATATTTTTCCTTTTATTCAAAAGCATTATTATTTCAGTACCTAGGGTATTAAATTACTGTATTAATTCTTTTCTTAATTTGTATATATTTGATACACTATCTATTTTTAATTATCAGAAGTCTTATTTAATTTTAACTTCATTAAAAATTACATATGGAATTGTACACATACTCATCTCTTCTACGTGTGAGAAGATGCAATATTCTGTTAGCTGGGAATAGTCAATTAAAATGTTCAGTGCATAAACACAAAAATGTTTTCCCTTATCAGAGATAATGCAGAAGAAGGATGGTCTTGTGGTTAAAATGTTCCCTGCATAAATACAAAACACTGCTTCTCAACAAATATAATAGAGAAAACTTATGATTAAACAGAGGGAGGTAAGCCATCAGCTGCATTCCTGGCTCTGCTAGAAACTTCTGATACGGCATGTGGCAAGTTACTTGTAGAGGATTTTCAAACAGGTGATACAGATGCCATGCTGGGAAAATGAGTGCTATTAGTTTCTAGAAACAGCAGAGAACGAGGAAATTTGCAGCACTGCTCTGCTGGATTTCTGAGTGTTCATTGCTGTTTTGGTGCACTGTACAGCTGTTCAGGGGCTTGTGGGAAGGTAGCGGGATGTCCCCTGTTGATAGATGTACATATTCTACCACATTGCTTAGGACTTCTGAGTGCTGAGAGAGCTAGACTTGGTCTTTGTGGTCCTTGAGATTAAAAAGAAGCTCTATCAAGCTAATGGCTTCACACAACAATAATTTGCTATTGCCCTGCACTGTTGACTGCAATAACCCTTCTCTCTCTCCTTACTCCCTGAAGAGCTCTTCCCTTCCACACACGTGTAAACAGCTTTCTCTTATGTCCCATGGTGCCTGTGAGGTAGGTGCTTCAGCACCCTGCCTCTTCCCTGGTGAAAGGCAACTTGTATCACTGCTGGGTTACAGATTTGTGGGGCAGGAGACCACATGGGACAATAACAGCTGAGCCCAGTTATCTGCATCCCTCCTGCTTCCCTGCTCCTGCTTCTCATAGGACTCGTAGGAATTTGAAACATTTTACAGTTACTGGGACAGCAGAGGCAGACAGACAGACACAGAGCATCTTTTTTTCCAGTATCTATCCACACATTGAATAGCATGTGCATGATGTGCTGCTTGTCTGCAATTAATTGTATAGACCTTCTAAATATGAATGCAGGTGTCTCCAGTCCTGAACCTCACTGTGGTTCTGATTCATGTGAAGTAGGAATAAATAAAGGAATGAAAGATTAAACAAAGGACAATGGTGTCCCTTCTCACTGCAGGACCTTTAAAGGTCCCTTGCAACCCAAACTATTCTATGATTCTATGACTCAGGTGCCTGTTTCTTAACGTTAGATTTTAAGTGTGGCATAAGCAATGAATTGGTCAAATGCTCAAACAAAGTAGGGTTTTTTCTCATTTAGAAGATACCTTTCACTTTTTAGAAAAATGTATAGGCTAAAAGGTACCTCCAGGTCAGCTTAATCACCTCTAAGCCGAAGCGATGCTTTTGGATAGTAATCTTGTATTCACATGGCTCAGTCAAACTTCAGTCACTCAAATCCTTTACTGGATGTAGGAAAAGGCTCCAGGCACTTGCTTTTGGCTGTCCATGGCGGTATGGCAATGTTGTACCTGGACTAGTCTCACCTTGAAGTGAAATTGCCCATGTGAAGTATCTACAATAGGTTCCTTCATGGAGAGGCATCAGGCTGCCTGGAGATTCACATGCTGCTTATTGTATAGTTTGGTTTAGCTTAACCTTTTCTTAAGTACAATTATTTGACAGTTAGTTACTTTTGCTAAAACTGAAACTGAGTGTCCAGAGAAGAAAACTGTATATTTTAGTTATTTCTTCCAAAATTTTTTTATAGTAATTGGTTACCATCATGCAGGGGCGCACAGACATGTAGGACAAGACCTCAGAAATGCATATGCAGGCACTTCCATCTCTCCCAGTGTGACTGCTTTTGTTAGCTGTGACAGAAATTGTAAAAAAAAAAGGACAGCACATTAGGAAAATGATTGCTATAGCACATTCTGACATTGCAAATAAGAATGTCAGACTTTATAAAATACTGAAAACTCCACAGTATTGCAGCTGAATTAACATGAAACAGTACCAGGGGACAGACAGCTATGTTAAGATGACCAGATTTGTGATCTGCACACCAGAAAGAAAAGTAATGAGAAATAAGTTTGATTTTTTTCCAGGAAGAGGAAACTTGCTGAATAACATTATATAGGACCAACACTGTTCAAGAATTTACATCGAATTCAAAGAATGATTTTGCCAAAAGAAAAAAGCTCTTCTTTATATTATTTTTTAACTGCTGAAAGATTTCATCTTTTTCACAGCAACATGTTTCAGCTACTCCTTTTGAAAGAGCATTTTTCATTGCAAAGTTGACCTTAAAAAGGGGGAAGAAAAAAAAAAAAGACAAAGAACTTTAAAACTGAACAAGTCACAATATTGAATTTTAGACCAGATGACATTTTTGGGCCAATCCCAAATTACTCTTTTATTTCCCCAAAGGAAATCTGGTTTGGTTTGTTCAAACAAGTTGGTTTTTCCTTCTGTTTTTTGCCAGTTTCATAAAGCAAAATTAGGGGGGGGGGTCAGATTTATTGTGGACCTTTTTGACAAGAGAAAAAGATTTTCAAAATTTGCTTTGATAGGAAATAAAGTTCTGAATCTGTTGTGCTGTCACATTCATTTCTCTGTGTTAAGAATAACCAAAAGCTTTAAAACTTGCCAATTTGCAGTTGTAAAAGTCTCCTTAATTTTTGCTGCCATTTATCTAGGATAAAGCTAGTTAGTTTTTCATATTGATCAAGTATAGGCTGGAAATTAAACACCTGCTTTTTAAATGTGTTTGTCCTTCTAACCCTTCCCATGATTGTCTTGGTTTCGGCTATAGGAAATACTGCATGTTTTCACAGGCAGATTAAGATATGTTGAACACACTTTTTTCCTAAACATTGAGTGTGCTTCCTAATAAAACCAAATCCTTAGCAATTCTTATAACCTCGCTATGGGCCGGCAGAAACATTGCAAAAGGGTAGTGTTAGATAACTCTTTCCAGAAAACAGTCTTTTTTCATTCCACATGCATAGTGTTTTATCTCTAAAGCAATGTTTCCCCTATGTATGTTACATACTCTACCCTATAAGCTGTACCTCATGGTCTATCCCTGGGTCAACATCACACTTACATGACATTGCCTGAATCATGCTGCTGAAGATTAACTTCAAAAACATTTCAGAGAAGGTGCTTTGTTTAGAAGTACCTGAGTGCAAAAATATCTGTTAGCTACATTCCAATATATAAAGCACTCCAAGGTTAATTGCTCTGATTACTACATTAACCAGAAACATGTGACTTTTCTTACATTAAAGCAAACTACTGTGTACTTATTCCCCTTTTATCTCCAAGGCCCAAATATTCTGTCATCTGTCACAGAAATTTACTAAGAATTAGTGAGTTCTCTTGAAGGTATAACTAGTTTTTATTGTATACCCGTTATTGCAAAGAGCTTGCCATAGACAACAAGTATCATGGTATAGTACACAAACACTGTCTTAAGCTGATAAAAGTACAAAAAATTCCTTGCTAATACTGGTACTGTCATTTTTTTCACCTTGATTAATCTAAACTTGAGTTCCAATTCTAACAAAATGTTAATTTCTTTATTTTTTCATACAATCCTATAGATTCTTTCACAATATTGAAACCTCAGGAAACAACAAAGTACTGCTAAAAGTCATTCCATTAATTAAGACACAATAAATTCCACATAATAAATTTTGTTCCTCATATAGTATTAATCTACATATACCAGCAACTGTGCTGTGCTGAGTGAGGGGGCTGTTTGAAGCATGAGCTGGATGAAGTAGGTATCCTTTTCAGAGAGTAGCTGTGTTTAATGTTATAGTTCCTTTGGTATTGATTTGCTTTTTCTTTTCCTTATCGGGGAATTTTAATGTATTTCATGTATTTCAAATCTCAGCACTATAGAAAAGCTTTTTTTTTTTTTTTTTTTTTTTTTGAGAAAAACACGAACTTCCTGATTCAAGTCTGAGGTTCAAAAAAAGAGGTAGAGGTCCTTTAGACCTGTTAAAGACACTGTTATCCTGATACTTCACACAAGTTATCACACCCTAGAGCATAGGCTAGAGTTTTCTATCCAGTTGGATCCAACTTGCCTTTTGTGGCATAATTCCACTTCCAACTGACAGGAGAAGAAACTGAATACAGAGGTTGAAGCGACTGTCTGTGAAGCATCTTCCTTTCCAAAATGTTCAACTGTTTACAACTACTCTGCGACCTTAAGGGTAGGCACTAGATCCTCCACGTCATTGTAAAATAAAGGCATACTTTCTGTACCTCAGAGGCTTACCACAGTATCTTACTGATCAATGAGATGTGCTTAGATTTTTATTTTTTTTTTGAGATGCCAGGAGGCTGTATTACTGTCTTCATGTCATTATAGTGGAGCTAACAATCTTGTGTGAGGTGACCCAATAATTTCATTGTGGGCTGCTTATAAATATTGGCCAATGACTAACTATTCATCCATTTATAATATAAACATTAAGTTTCACTCCATCAATGTCTATCATTTTCAAGGAAGAATGTCGGAGATGCACAGAAAATAATGTGCTGTATTCTATGGCTTCACAACAGGTTCAGGAGTAGTAATGGATAAACAACAAAAAATCAGCATCATTCATTAGTTTAAAGAAATCAACATTCGTAAGTGAAATCTTGAATATGCTGCAGTTAGGGACAAATCTGTTAGAGACTACAGTGTAGCAGGTTCTCCTTTAAACAGTCTCTTTGACTGGCCAATTGAGGATAGAAACCTATGAGACGATTTTTCAGTTCATTGTCTCTTGCCTTCTGTATTGTTTTCCAAGAAGTGGCATACTCCTTGAAAACAGACCAAGAATGTTCATGGCACAAAACTTAGGATGAGGAACTCTGCTGTACTTGTGCTGGAGAAGCAAGGAGCAGGATGGACAAAAAAACCCCAGTTATTCTATGTGGGATGAAGATGACAAGTGATTCTGGGTGAGGAAGTGACAGAAAAAAAGAGAGTATCTGCAAGGAATAAAAGATTTGAGATCAATTCCCTTTTCCTTAGCTTTGAAGGGTTACAGCATCAATAAAAAAAAGTTGCAAATCTGAGCTAGATTGACCTGTCTTTCTGTGTTTGTGATATAGTTGGGTGGTCTCTGGTAAGTGGTGAATATTTGGCTTATGTTAAGGAAGGTAGCTAGAAATCTTCTGTGTCAGTATCTCCAGAACCAAGAAGACCCTTCTACATATAATGTGGCCTGCTTTGATTATTTCCTAATTCTGCCTAGATTGGATTAAGGAAAAGGTTTGTGTGCAAAGTCATGTAACACTTCAGTGACTGGCTACAGAGAAAGAAATGGAAAAGCTTAATTGAAACCTAGGCTTCTGCTATGCTAATTAAAAAAAAAAACAAAACAGTGAAACACAGGTAGGTGAAAGCTGAGGAAAGCATGAGCAAATGTGAAACAGAGCTCACTTTCTCTAAGGGATCACAAAGTAGCACTTAAACGAGTTGTTTAACCTGTCCTAGAGGCATTAACTAGATATTTATGTTTTAGAAATCTCTTATGATTGTATTTATGTAAAACATTGCTGAAATTATTTAAAACTAAAAATTCCCCTCCCTTCCCTTCCCTTCCCTTCCCTTCCCCTTTGAAAAAGCAGGTGCAGATTTAAGAAAAAAGGCTAAATGAGCAACTGAAGTGAAGAGATCAATACTAAGGAATTCAATTAAATTTCCCTCACAGGGGGTTTGCTCCAAATCTCATTGAAGTCAACAGAAAGATTCCCACTGACTGACTTCAGTGGGGTTTTGATGAGACCCAGGGGACGGAGCCAGAGAAGGCCCCGTCAGTGTTTGCTGACTTAGAGCCCTTCCTCTGAGTCACCTTCTTTTTGTGGTTTGTTTTTTTTTTCAAGAAAACCCATATTTTTCTTTTCTTAGACTTGATCTTTGGGTCTGCAGAAAGTCTCTGTGCCCTGAACCTCTTTCTAGTGATTAAAACCTCTTCAAGTCTTCTGGGTAGTGCTGGACAAACAGTGCAAAATGATTTCTTAATCATCTTCCCGGTTTCTCATGTGTCCTGCTTTATTCTAGCCCCAAACAAGATTCCCATGTTTATGCAAAATATTAGCTGGCTTTATTTTTATTAAGGGCATGCTATATTAATCTTAATAAATCAGTTTGTCACTTGCTTTCTGACTGCCTCTCAAGTAAAACGGGGATTGACTGTGCAGTAACACTGTTTATGTCATGCCTGAATAGTTTAAGGTGAGGCTTTGAGTAGTTTTATTGCTTTTGTTTATATAGGTAAACCCAATCTGTGCGTTTGAAATGATTGATGAAGTGCAGTCCCACTTGGAGTGTTTGTCATCATTCATGTGCTGAAGTGACATTTCTTTATGTATTTTGGCATAAACATATGCAACTACTGGCAAAGCATTTGACCCTGGAGTCTGACTATTTGTCATTCTAATCTTTTTTTTTGCTACCCCAAAGTCAGGCAAGTTACTGTATATTCTATCTGCATTCATGTTGCTAATTATTCAAAAGACAGTAAAATAGTCCTGTGGATGGAATTGCATAAGTTGCTGAATGTGCATTCTTCTTTTCACAAGTTAGGTACTTTGCTGAAATATAAATAAAGTTGGAATGTGTGTAAATGTCAAAGCAACAGCCAGCTTTTCTGTAAAATCTGAAACCTATGCTTTGTCAACAGAATAAGGCAAAACACTATGCATGGAATTTAGCAAATTGAATGTGAGCAGAGATTAAGTAAAATACATTAAATATATCTTGGAATATAATTTTCCAATAACACAGTTACAATGAAAAGCAAGTAACCAATAATTCACATTATGTGGACAGAGATAAATGGATGGTACCTTAACCTCCAGGCTCAGGGTTCAGACTGTGTGTTGTCTTGTTGGAAAACAGCTGATTATTTATTGGGAAAAATGTCAGAAAAAAAATTAAACTGTAAAGTAATTTTCCCTGGAAAGCAATCACATGTCATTTACAAAATATATCAAGTTCTTTTAACCAAGAGTCATAAAAATGTGATACCTCCTCAAAACTTACTTGTCTAAATAACGATTCTGAATATCTCATATGTATCTACAATAACTGAGATAGATTTGGATATTTGCATACAGAAAACAAATGATGAATATGATTGATAAAGAATTAGTCCCAATTCTTAGATCAAAGAGTATGTGTCCTGAAATAACATATTTAAATGGCTTTCATTTGAAACTTGGATAAGACTATAAATTTGCACTGACAGGATACACAACTGTCTGTTTTTTATAAAGTGATGAGTATGAATTCTGCTGGGTTTGCCCCAAATTTCAACACATTTATATGCAAAGAAGCATCATACAAATTCTTCATAAATACAGCGTACTGATGAAAGTTTAAGTTTTGGTTTCAAATGTTTACCTGAAAGAACAGAAGACAAATGAAAGCTAGGCAGGACACCCAGCTGAGCATGAGATGACACGAGATGTCTATGCGTAGTTGAGTCCATATCTAGAGGATAAAAGGTATTCAGATTTGGTATTGAACCAAATTCTATTCTTGTCCAAGAAAAAAAAAACCAACCACCAAGGTAAGGTACTTAACTTTGCAATGCATTTTCCATATTAGGCCATGAATTCAAATTCTATTAATATACAGGCTAGTAATAAAATGTCTGTTACAAATGTAACATAATATATTCTATTGGTACCAATACCTGTACACAAGAGTTCCACATAAACCCGTACTATTTTAAAGTATTTTATTCTGATATATAAACCCGTACTATTTTAAAGTATTTTATTCTGATATTTTCCAGAAGTTCCTGAGAGACAGGAGAGCCAAGTATTTAGAGCTGCATCCATTCTCCGTGCTCTGAGACTAATAACCATAGCCATCTGCATTTTCCTTCCTTTCTGCTCTTCTCTTTTATCTATATAAAGATAGCTTTATGTAGGTTTTTCCTATTACACTTGTCAAGGACTTTGACTTCCTTATAGTTTCTCTATTAAAATTTTACTATGTTTCACTCACAGTGTTTAATAGAATCTATTTTGAGCATTTTTCGAGTACCAAAAAACCCAGACAAAGGTTACCATCATGTTCACAGAAATACTTTTATTCTCCTTTTCCCCCTCAAAATAATCCTGGCATAAAAAGGGAGAAAAGATGTGAAATGGTTTGGATTTTTTCATAGGGAATACTTGCCCTTTCAATGATGATACATTTCTTTGTACTTTTTGTTATAGGAAATGACATATAGCTGGAGAAATCTCTTGAGAAATGCTTCTCATTATCAAATCATTGTATGCAGTAAATGTATCATGCCACTGCTAAACCCATGATACAAACTAACCATTTCTGTAAAGGAAGATTAGCAAACAATACGCTGCAGGTGCACTGTTGTCTTACCTCTGGCTTTTTTTCTGGAATAGAGGTCATGTAAAAGATGCGTCAACATATTTGTGGGCTGAGGAGGAATGTCTCTATTTCTGTGTCTTCTTTCTCAAGTTTGACTCCTTCTGGAATCTCGCTGTTTTGGAATATGTGATAATATGTTGCATTAGATATGCAACAAGTCATGTGTAAAGCAAATACAGTGCCATTTTAAGTGAATGTCTCTCTTGATAAAAGAATGTATTCCAATTACATTAATCCATTAATGGTTCATTTCCTCAGAAAATTGGCTACTTATGTGCATCTTTATTTGCAGCCACTAAATACATAGCCTAGAGTTACCAGTATCTATGTTAAGGCTAATGATTTCATCCCAGGTTAACACTTCCAAGCTAGGACCAGTTAAAACAACATAACTTCAATTAATAGATTCACACACACAAAAAAAAACAAAACAAAAAAAAAAATTGTCCATTGATTGATTTCCTGCCTTCCAGTTACAGCTTATACAGCTTACAGCTAATTCTGTACGTTTTTTAATTCCCCTTTAAGAACAGTATGTAAAGAAAAGGCAATGTCTCATTTGGCATCGAAAGCACAACCCTAGGTTATAATTTGTCATTACTATTTTCTGTTAGTGAATAAATGTTGAAAATAATAAAAATTAGTTTTGTCATTTAGATACTGAATTTTGTACCTGTTACTAGGGAAAATTGTAATTTTTCAGCAAAATATTAGATATTCATTCTGAGAAAAATCTCTCACACTCACTCTTTCACAAGTATATGATCTGATATATCAGAAATAAACTCCAGGTCTCACCTTTCAGAACTTGTAGTGAAGTTTGAACTCAGTCTCCAAGTTTTGACTTACTTATTTTTAAAATTTGGTTCATGTGTGTCTATCAGTTGCATAGGGGTGCACTGATCATTGTTGATTGATTATGCCTTGACAGAAGCTTAATTATCCAAAAATATCTGAATAAATGAAAGGGGGGAAAATTCACTTATTTTGCAATGCAAGAATTCCAAAATTTCCTCCCCTTCTCTCTTCCCCTTTTTTCTTCATCTCATTTACACCTCTATTTTATTTTATTTCTTATCCTTTTGGCCTAGTTGTCCCAAATATAAATCAAGCCTCCTGAAATTTTGGTGATGTACTACTCCTGGAGCCCCATTGGTGTCTCAGTGACCAGAAGCTCAGAGATGCTATTCTCCAACTTCAAAAAGTGCAACGAAAAGTTCAGGGTGTGTTTCTCTTTCTCACCATGATATATGCACAATGGATTGAATGTGGAACTGAGTCTTCTCTGTTAAAACTGAAAAAACAAATTATTCATTCAAAAAAAGAGGATGTTTTCTGAAGAATACTTTAGTATTTGGGGTTTGTTCATTTGCTTGTTTACAAAAAGCAAACAACACAAGCCCCAGAGTGTTTCAGCTCTCAGTGAACTTCAGGGAAGATATTAAATACAAGTGACTTCTACTGTGGAGGCCATGAAGTCAGGTAATCACAGTCACCCCCTCTAGCTTTAGAAATCTGCAGAACGGCAAGTGCTCCAGTGCACAGGAGCCTCTTGTAGGAGTTCAGATTCAATAGCTGCTTCTTGTTTCAGGCATCGACTCACTTCTGAAGAATGAAAGGTCTACCAAGTCATACTTTCTGCTGTGAGATAAAGAGAAGAGATGCAACATTTGATCTCAAAATTTCTGCCTGCCCAGAAGAATGGAACTGCTGATGACAATTGAATCTCTCTTCCGAGTATATGATGTTTTTCTTGCACAGTTACATGAACTTAATAACCATATCAATCAGGGTTCTTGAAAGTAAAGCGATATATTCTACTGAAGTGTATGAGGAGATGCTGAGGTTAAGAATGTGTTTGAATTTCTGGATGGATGACAAGTTTGGTTTTGTTTCAAAGTTAACTGGGAATATGAAGAAGCTGAGAAATACTATGCAAAGGATAGTCAGAGAATGAACTGAGGTTTGCAAAAAGAAAAAATCGTTTACATGGAAGACCTTATGTTTCAAGTGCTCCTGGATTTACACATACATAGATAAGTCTATGTAGGTTTGTATGAACGGTGGTATGAGTGCAGCAATTGCACTTGTTTGGTATATTTGGAATTGAAAATGCAGCAAGCAGTGTCAGGAACACTGTGAAGTTTCAGTATCTTCATTAGCTAAAGACATAGTTCTTATATGTCATTCCCTCAAAACCAGCCTGCACTCTAGGAAGAAAAGAGCCTGAAAGATGGAAACAGCTAGGAAAGTGGGTGGTGAATGCCAAACTGATGTCCAGCCCTTGGCTTCTTTGGGGCTTACAATGGTTCTTGGGTAATAAAAAGACATTTCATCCAAAAACTAAAATAAATGTAGCCTTTGGCCTCAAGTTCTTCAAACTAACCCTGCAACTACTTAAGCCATTGTTATTTCATGCTCCTGATTCCCCGCCACTCCCCCAACACCCCACCCCCCCTTGCTAAAATGGAGCTAACCTTTCTTTTTCTGGATTTTTAGCTTCTTCGGTGAATTTGCTCTTCCCATTCAAATTCCCTGGACAGAGGGGATCACTCTTCCTGCAAATCTTATTCAGTGACCCTAAAATGAACATAAAGGCTCTCTCACCTCTCTTCAGGGTAAGACTTGACAAGAACGTTGAACATTTTCAGACATAACAAGAGGAGCATTCAGGGTTCAGTCTCCAAACTTCCAAACCAACAGGTTGCCCAAGTATTACAGTTAGTAACATGCTTAAGTTATTTGGAGCTCACACTGCCTCAGTTCCCACCTGCAGTGATTCTCCTAAGTATCTCCTTAAGAACAGATGTTACTTCAATATGAAACTGCAGAGCAAAGAAGGTCACTTTGCTTTCATGGTCTTGCAGAGCGGAAATAGTTGAAAGTTGCTCACCTTTACTTAAGTGTGTTCACTTTTGTGTTGCGGCTTAGATAACAGCTACCAATACACTGACAGGAAGCATTTATCATTTAACTTTCAGAAAAGAGTGTGGAAATTCACCATTGATGACTCTTTCTGAAATGGTAGGTGAGAAACTCCGCAGAGGTGCTTTCCAGGACTTGTTAGCCCAAGAATGAATAAAAAGGATTGACAATAAGGCCAAATTTGGGAACACAAGATCCCGAAAGCTGCTTTGCATTAACTACCACAAGCAAAAGGAAGCAAAAGCCAGTATCTAATGTGAAGATGAACAACTGGAGAAGGCTAAGACACTGGAGATCAAGCTTCAGGTACTTGCATAGAACACAGGAACTCCAACAGAAAATGCTCTGTGTCATCACTTCTGTTGAAACATGCCAGGAAAATCATATCCTTGATCTTTCAGGCAAACTTATTTTGGACTGTTTCACAGCTCCTTTCTGGCATATTTTTTTGTTCTGTTGAAACCTGGTGTTGTTCTGGATTTCACAATGACACAGAGGTAAAGAACAGATTGGGTAAAGATAGGCAGATGTGGGCAGAGGGAGGTGCTTCTGAATGCTGCAGTATAGACAAGGACTGAGACAGTCTTGGACTTGCCATTTCTCTGGTTTAAAACTAGGAAATAACAAACCAGACTCAAGTCTTTGCTTCAGATTAATCACAGGAGAAAGTAATCCTCTTTCCTCAACCATAATGTTATTGGGTGCATTACTCTTGGTTTTCATCTAAAGCTCCAGGCATGAGCTTATCTTAATGTAGAAGGAGAAACTTTCAGATATGTCAAAAATATTTGTGGAATGGTAAATCTTCCCATCACAGCTTCAAATCAGATCTTTGTATTAGAGCACTTTTATACATCTTTCATATTTGTTGCTATAAAGGTCTGCATTAGTGTTTAATATTGTAAAAGATAAGAACAAACACTGCAGTACTTTGTATCTGTTCACAGGTTGGATTCCTTGATGACCCTTCCCAATCTCTAATCTGAATAAAGCTGATAACTTCATATAGTGGTCAGTGGCTATGTCTCCATGTGTAAGTGACCAGCACAACAGGAGTAGATCAGTAGGCAAAGCAGGTGATGATGAGGTCCTCGCACTTTTACATGCATTTCAAGAGTTCTACTTCACACAAGATTTAACCTTGTTGGCCAGACTGAACATCCCGACCATGCATACAGTTTAATGCTGTTCAGAGAAGCAGCCACTGGTGCTCCTGTTAGTGACTAGATCATACTTGGCTGCACACCTGAGTTCTCCAAAAGTAAAACCACTTCATTCACCAAGATGACTCTGAAACAAAGCAACTTGCAGTTAGTGGAGATATCCAGGAGTTTTATTTCAAAACTATATTACTGCTCAAGCCAAAACATTAATGCAGACACAACCTGCATGACTTTATGAAGAAGCTGAATATTTGAGGATGTGAGTGTGAATCTTGAATAAAACATTAGCACTGAACACATTTCAAAACTTCCTTTATTTGAAAGTGTACATAAGGAATTAGAATGTATTTTTAAAACTTTAAAGAAGCAACAAAATGCTTCAGCACACTGCATACAGAGTGTTTGTGGGAGATTAATAAAATATTTGGCAAGTGTCAAAGTATAATGAAAATTTGTCTGTGTTATCTAACTCATTTTTAGTGAAAATTTACAATATTTCTGAATGGGTTTTTTCCATCTTCTGGCAGGTGTTAAGAGGACACTGACTTCATAACATTTTTGCCTAAGTAGACCTTTGTGAGTTTTGAGATCAGGTTCACTTTGAAAAAGCACCAGAAGTTCAAATATGTGTTTGGAACTCCAGAAACCCTCCCACTCCACCAAACGTACACACTCTTCTTTTTCTTCCCCATCCAAACAAGTCCATGACTTTTCCTTCTCCTCCAGCAGTCCAAATTTAAAGTACATCTCAAGTCAACTTACAAGTAATGTACATCATGTCATTGTACCCAAAGCAGTGTGGCCAGCAGGACAAGGGCAGTGATTGTCCCTCTGCTTTCAGTACTGGTGAGGCCGCACCTCGAATCCTGGGTTCAGTTTTGGGCCCCTCACTACAAGAGGGACATAGAGGTGCTGAAGCATGTCCAGGGAAGGGCAGCGGGGCTGGTGAAGGGTCTGGAGCACAAGTCCTGTGAAGAGAAGCTGAGGGAACTGGGGTTGTTCAGTCTGGAGAGAAGCCTCAAGGGAGGATCTTACTGCTCTCTACAACTACCTGAATGGAGGTTGTAGGCAGGTGGGGGTGGTCTCTTCTCCCAGATACTTAGAGACAGGACAAGATGAAATAGCCTCAAGTTGCACCAGGAGAGGTTTAGATTGGGTATTAGAAAAAACTTCTTCACTGAAAGGGTGGTGAAGCATTGGAACAGGCTGCTCAGGGAAGTGGTTGAGTCACCATCCCTAGAGGTGTTTAAAAAAATGTGTAGATGGGGTGCTTAGGGACATGGTTTAGTGGTGAACTTGGCAGTCTTGGATTAGTGGTTGGACTTGATCTCAAAGGTCTTTTCCAACCTAAATGATTCTGTGATTTTTGGAGATTGCGTAGGCTGATTCCCTTACCAGCTCAAGAGATAGGCAGATTACCTTTTCATCTTAATTCTTTTTGGCAAGTCTGACACCACTCTCTGCAGACCCTCCTTTCTCTCCTCTAACACATATCTGCATGTTGGTGTTTTCTTCTTTAGCATGCCCATAATTACTTCTCTGGATCTCACTGTCATTCCTTTCAGCCTTTAAAGTGGCCTGGGACACAACACGATGAGCTAAAATTACCTTCTCGCACAAGAATGTAGAAAGAAATGTCTCAACATTTCAAATCAGAAAAATTAACCTGATTTAAGTCATACTTTAATGTTGTTCAAAGTGTTTAGAGAATAGAAGGCAAATATTCTGTGACTGCAAAGGATCAGATGAGAAGTCCATTAAAATCCTTGATTCCATTCAAGAAGCTGCTGGAAACCTCAGCTCAGAACCTGAGCTGGAAACAAAACAAACTTTAAGCTTCTGAACAGAAGGGGATTTTATTTTATTTTTTTCCCCCCTTAATAGAAACAAGGGTCTTAGTCGACTTCTCTTTGGGATCTGGAAAAGAAAAATATGTCTGTCTTCTATCTTTTAACTGCTTTGAAGCAGGAATTTGTTGGGTTTTTCAAAGTGAAATGAGTTTTAGGGAAGGGAGCTTCTCACAATGTTAGTAACTTCCATTGGCTTGTTACAGTAAAACTTAAAAATTCCTTTCCTGTTCCCTAATCATTTTAAAGTGCTATTTCCTTTTGGCAGCTGCATATAGCTGAATTCTGTTTTATTTCCTCTATTCCTTACATTCACATAACAGAAGTTCATTACCATTGTTGTTATAAACACATACAAATAACACTTAAGAACATACAGTTGTCATTTAATGTCATAACCATTTTTATTTGAAGGCCACCAAAGGGTGCCTTTGTCACAGCACTCTCCAGAGTATCAAGCTGCAACAAGGTCTTTTACCATCTCATACCAGCACACTCTTCATACAGCCCCTCTGCTGCCTTCTGCTCATCCAGGGCACGTGTTCTCTCACCTTTTGCTTCATTCTCTCTTTACTTCTTCCTTGGCTGCCCTCTTTCTAGTGGCTCTCAACTATTTAACTTAACCAGCCACAGCTGCACCTTACCTACATCGACCAACCCACCACCCCGAAGCCAACCCACATCTGTATATTAATCAATGCTAATTAACCCAGCTCCATTCCTCTACATGCCTTAATTTGCATCGGTCTTCTGCATTCATGAGTGGTAACCTGACACTAAGGGCACTACTGGCTAGTTTTTCTACGAGAGGCCACAGATGTAGATTATGCAGCATCTGTTAATGGTTTATGGTGGTATATTTTGTTTTTCTGGTTAGAGACTTGTGTTTAAACAAAAGACTCAAAAACTAGTGTTTTGCACTCTATCTTTTTTCAAAAGCATGTTAAGTCTTGTACTTGCAGGTTCTTCCTATCAGTCTCTCTCCTTGTTAATATTTCTTTAGCAGATGCTGAGAAGTGGTTATCACTCTTCTACTGCCTGTATTAGAAATAGAAAAACCACATAATAAAATTCTAAAAAATGAGAATCAGAATTTTTATTCTGTATCTTAACTGTTACGTATTTTCCTAAAATAAAACAAATATTCTCTTCTGCTTAGGTTTTTATGTCTCCTTTGGATATTTAATCAGAAGGAAAAGAAACATAATATCTATTTCCCCCAAATTTGCTGAAGTCTGAACTTGGTCCTAATAAATAAAAGATGGAGTTTCTAAGGAGTAGCATTAAATTGCTGAAAGCTTCCACTAGACTTGCATGAAAAACAAGGCAGGAGAAAATAAACCTCTTGACGTGTTTTTATGTGGCCCTAGCATTCTCATGAACTTCCCTGTCTAGCCTTTATCTTAATGCAATTTGATTTTTAGATGCTGTTCTTTACATGTCTACCTTAATTCAGCAATATGAAGACTATTTCAATTAACACAAAATTTGAAAGATATGGCCTTCTAGCACAACACTACAACATTTGAGCAGTTCAGAAAATTTTCTGTCTAAATTCTTATTTGCCAAAAGAATCCAACATGCACACACACCTTCACACACCCTGTAGAAGATATGAATGTAGCTTAAGCAGTACCTTAGGGTATGAAATCAGGAGTTTTTTTGGAGTATGGAGCTACCATAGTTTCCTTCAGTGACATAATAGCAAACAACTGAACTGCTTTAGAGACAGGCTTCTGTGTTGCTGGGAGAAGGGTGTGCAGTCTCTGTGGAAGTTTTCCAGACCTGACAGGACAAAGCCCTGAGCAATGCAGTCAGTTCTCAGCACTGGCCCTGCTGTGAGAAAGAGGTGGGACTACAGACCTCCTGAGGTACCTTCCAACCTGAATTACCCTAAGAGTTAACACCCACCATTCTTTCTTTGCTCCTGATTATCTCAATTTCTTCTGTTTTTCTAAACTTTGAAATATTTCTCTTTTATCAGGAGCAGGGAGGGGGGAAGTAAAAAGCAACACAATGTGCATGTCTTGCTTGACCTCCTATTGTCACAGAGAGGTAACATAGGGTTAATTCACCCTCATGTAAAATGGTGTGAAAACCCTAGAGTACACTGTTTGCCAGAGCCCCACATGTGGAGGAGCTGGACGCTCCTACTGTGTGCTACCCCTAACCCAACCAGTATGCCAAACCACTAGCCCTCATTTTCCCCACAAGGTTTCTTTCCATTTACATCAAAGACTCTGCCTCATTCCATTCCCCCTGTAGCTCTGAGTTACTAACTCTATGCCCCCAAACTCAGCCCTCCTCGGTACAGCTCTATTGCCTTAGCCTGAGGTGGACTTTCTCTCCTTGGATTACTGCAGCTCGTGCTATCAGCAAAGCCAGGAAGGGAAAAGTGAAATCTCTGTAACTCAAGGCAACAAGTTACCACTGATCATCTGCCTGGAAGGTACTGTCACATTCACCCCACAGCTCAGAAAACACAGTGAGAAAGGTTTTGGGAACCTTTAATTGA
The DNA here is from genome assembly GCF_023634085.1 of Falco cherrug. NCBI lineage: Eukaryota > Metazoa > Chordata > Aves > Falconiformes > Falconidae > Falco > Falco cherrug. The sequence goes on along the minus strand of NC_073702.1, from coordinate 850,521 downwards.
TACTCATCTTTTAACTACAACTGTAATCCTCAGTAAATACCCCCTTCTGCATTCATGTTTGTTTGTATTTATATATTCTGTTTCATAATAGCAATAAAAGACTCTAAGACACTGCATTCCTGAATGCATACTGAATTTTCAATTGTATCTTCAAGAGCTGGTAGTCACTTGGCCTCCAGCTTTGTGTCTTATAACACTACCCAAGGCTTTCTCTAATTGCCACAACACAATACTCTGTGGCTCAATTAAATGATATATTAAAGAGTGACTAAACTGTAGTGATAAATACTTCTCACAACAGCATTATTGCCTTGAACTGAGGTGGTCTGGCTCTTTTGAGGAACATGTGTATGTGACACGTTGGTGCAGTGAGTCCCGACAGTTACTGCAGTGTATTGCACTGCCAGGTTGCGTGGCCTGAAATTGAAACCCACCCATTGTTGGATTGTTTCAAAGGAATAATCTGAGATAAGTGGAAAGCTGCTGCTAAAGATGTTTGTTTTGTTCTGCCCTTTATAAATTTCTTGTGATGTTATTCTTGTTCTAATACCCTCTCTGGGCTATAGCTAATGGAGAAATAAAAGGAACTTTCCTTGGTTTTTTGATTGGTCTTCCTGGTTTTCATTCATGGTTATCTTTATGATTCTCCTGTATTCATTCTTCAAGGTTGTCTCTGCAATTATGACACATTATTGAGGCAATTCAAAATAATATATAGACTTTTTAGCATTTCGTCTCTACTGATGGCTTCCTTGTCCTTTCTGTCTTTTTTTTTTTTTTTCCAGATGATGAAATAGAGTTAAAAGCAGGCTGTGCTTACTCAGTTTTGTTCATGTTCTCTGATTTAGCATCACAGTATCATTCTTGATTTAGTGAAGTATAGGATGTGAGGCTGTTTATGAATATTTCTTTTCACAGTACACAAAAAAGAACAAATACCAAACAAGCAAAACCACAGGCTAAGGTACTGAAGAAAGCTGGGTTTCTTTTCTCCTCCCTGTTCTTATGAAACAGAGGGAACTAGCTCAGCTGGGTGTCACTCATCACAAGACTCTGATTTGATTTCTGCAGGTGGTAGTGGTAAAAGGTTTAGCTATGCAGGGCCTGGGGATTCAAAGGAAGAAATTGGTCAGAAGTTCTTTCAGTTCATCAAATACTAGTAGGAAATGAGTAAAATGTTACCAGACTTACTTAGTATCTGATTCTTTCTGTCATTCTTTTGCAAGCCTAGAGCATTATCAGATAATAGGAAAACACTGTCCAAAGCGTACAGGCTAAAGCACCTCATGTTGAACACCTATATGCTTACTAGGGATGCTTATGTCCTGCAAATCCTGCTTTTTTTTTTTTTTTTTTCAAGAACTATTGGATGTTCACCATCTCTGGAAATGCCCTCATTACTCATATATGGATCTAGACGATAAATTTAAGTTGATAAATATCTTCTCTAGAAGCTTAAAGGCAAATATTTCTAATTCCCATGAGGCACAACCTTACAGTTCTGGAATTCTAACAAATATATACAATGTTTTGTGAAAATAATAAAATGAGAGACATTTAAGCAAAAAACAATATAACTGTGAAACATCTGCCTCAGAAGCTGTAAAGTAAGAATATCACCTGTGGTCTGGAAAACTAAGGGGAATGAAACTGATTTTATAATTAATATCTTGGCAAACATCTTAATGAAATATAAAGGAATATGCAAGGTATTCTGCAGCAAATATACTAACTTAATGCAAAAGAAAAATACATGAAATGTGTTATTTCTCCAATAAACGTCACGTTAGTAAATAAGGACTAAGTGATATGCCTTGTATCTTACTCTTTATCATTGCAATTTTAATATCTACTTTCAATTAACCTGCTACAAATAATCTGGGTTTTTTTTAATAAAACATGATTAACCATTACTTAATGTTCAGACTGGCTTCTCAAAACGCTTTCTCTCTTAAATGGAAATAATGAAACAGAAGAATAAAACAAACAGGAGGCAAGTGGTTGTGAACCTTTTTAGAAACATCTCTATTAAAAATAAATCTTTCTGATACTTGGTTCTCTTATAAAAAGAGGGTACGGACAATTGTTGAAAATGGTGTAGTAATTGATAAGGACTAGAATTGTTTAGCAGAGTGAAAGGCTCAAATCTATTTCATTATTCACCCTTCTGTTATTAGACCCAGACTTCTGAGGTGGAAGTGCAACAGCTTAGAGTGACATGTAGCACCTTTAGAATGAAAATCGGGGCTTTTGCCCCTCTTTCTCTCTGTATTAGCTTCTAGAAAACCTTCCGAGTTGCAAGTAACTCAACAGACCCTGGCATTATAAGATGGAATAGGCAGTCCATTAGCCATGTGTTAGAATAGCAAGAGTCTTTTAAGCCTGTAGTTCCTTGTTGACCTTCAGAAGCTTTGTAGAAGAATATGAAAGGCAGAAGAGGCCTGAACATAGTATTTAGTGTAGATTCTTTCACTGCCTTATCATATCTTTCCCTGTAAAGAATTTGCTGTTGCTGTTGTCTAGCCAACAATATTTTAACTAGGATCTGGCAAGGACATGCCTGAACTCTTTTCACTTAAGAGTCGTGTTTCATAAAATGTGTTATGACTTGTACGTATATAATTGTTTCCAATATTTATTTTCAGAATATCCTTGTATTTTTCCAGTATGTTTTTTGTGCAATGTAAGGGTCTCTTGTACTCTAACTGCTTATTTAGTAGACAAAGGTAACTGTATTCTGTTTCTAAACACAGCGTTTCTATACTGTCTGTATTTCAGTGCAATGCTTCTGGCTTTAGCTGTTTTAAATCTGTTTTAATAAATTTTAGAGGTTGAAAAAGAAATTTAGTTGTACCAAGATTTAGCAAACATTTTAAAATTGGTAATGCAGTGTGTTTTCTTATAGATATCAGTGATGAAATGCTTTGTCCTTAAGGAAAGAACAAAGGAATCAACTTAATGAATCCGTGTATACAAGCTTCAAATTAGTTCATTTCCTGTTTTCAACCCTTACTGTAAATCTGGATTTATCTCCTAAAGGGTATCAGAGTTAATGGTACTTTAGACTGATGGATAATGGTACTTTAGTCTGATGGATATCTCAACTGAGGAACAACTGTTTTTCCTTTTGTCACCTGTTTCTCATCTGTTGCATGTTTTTGTAACTTCTTTCCTCATAAAATATTGAAAAAAAACATATGTTAGGACATATTTTCTTAACGTTGTGGGGATTTTTTAACTTTTCAGGATATTCTGAGATACTATCCAGCTTTACCAGCATATTTTTAATTTATGCATGGAACTCCACTTAGCATAACTGGGATTTGCATACTAAGCACAGGAGAGAAAATAAAACATCACGATACAACACCAACTTTCTAAATGACATGAACACTTGTAGATATGAAGTAAAATTTGAAGCTACAGAGAAAACTTTTGCTGACTATGGTGTATATTTTCCTTATTTGTTTAGTAAATCAGTCTTTTAGGTTTTAGTTGTTTGCTTCTCAGATGCACTGTCCAACCCCCCTGCTACGGGCAGGGACATCTTTCACTATACCAGGTTGCTCAAAGCCCAGCCCAACCTAAACCTGAACACTGCCAAGGATGGAGCATCCACAGCTTCTCTGGGCAACCATGAAATTCCAGTGCCTCTCCACCCTAACTGTAAAAAATTTCTTCCTTCTGTCCAATCTAAACCCACGCTCTTGCTGTTTAAAACCATAACCCCTTGTCCTGTCACTACAGGCCTTGATAAAAGGAAGAAGGAAAAGCTGGGAAAGTAAAGCAGCCTTTTACCAGGAGTGCACCATCATCAGCTGTTCTGCTTGGCATCAGGAAACCACAGGGACCCGAGGACTCTCACCCTGGTGTGAGTTGCCACAGGATCTGCACTCTCTTCATAGCCATTCCACACCTAGACTTCGCTACTGTTTTATAGGTGTAAAATCCCTTGAGGGAGCCAGAACTAAAGAGTTTTGGCTTTTATAACATTTGTATAGAGATTATACACAGTACCTGTTCTTAGTGGTAATAGATGGTAGTGTGCTTTAGCTTCTTTCTGCATACTGGGCAAAATTAATGCCATACAGAGGTAAATCCTAATCAACAAAGGGATCTGTAACAGAAAACAGTGGTCTAAGATCTAAAAAAGAAAGGAAATCCTGAACTATGGTTCCTACTCTATCTATATATCTCTGTCCCTCTGATCAAGTCAATTTACATTCACTTCATCAAACCAAGGGCAGAGACTTCTAGAAACTTGCACTTTTTCAAAACACAAGGAAATCAACTAAGAATTGGGATAGTCTCCTAGTAAATGGGAATGCTCAGCAAAATAGATCCCATGATTTAGATTTCTGTTTTCCATTGCTGTTGGGTAAATTTGTGGTAATGAAAATGCATTTCCTGGTTACAAGTTGCTTAGTGGTATGTATCATCTGTATTTGTTCCCTCTTCACTCAGGTATCCCGATGTCCTCGTTTCAGTTGGAACAGTTAGTTTTCTTCTTAGTAGTTAGTACAATGCTCTGTTTTGGATTTAGCATGAGATTAATGTTGATAATATATTGATGTTTCAGTTGTTGCTCAGTAGTGCTTACTCTAAATCAAGGACTTTCCAGTTTCCCATGCTCTGCTAGTGAGCAGGTGCACAAGAAGCCGAAGGGAGCAGGGCCAGGACAGCTGACCCGAACTGGCCCAAGGGGTGTTCCATACCATAGAACATCATGCTGAGTACATGAAGCAGGGGCAGTTGGCTGCGGGCTGCCGATCACTGCTCAAGGACTGGCTGGCCATCGGTCAGCAGGTGGTGAGCAGTTGTACTGTGCATCACTTGGATTTTCCCTTTTGGTTTTTATTCCTTTCTCCCTCTCTCTTTTCATTACAACTGTTGTTCTTGTTGTTGTTGTAATTATTATTTTTTTTATTTCAATTATTAAATTGTTCTTATCTCAGTCCTCGAGTTTTACCTTTTTCCTGATACTCCTTCCCACCCTGCTGGGCAGGGGAAGTGACCGAGCAGTTACACGGTACTTAGTTGATGGCTGGCAGATACATCTGCTAAGCAGGTGCTGTAGCAACTCTGTTTTGCTAAACATGACCTACCTGACCTAGTAAGGTATGACAATTAGCCATATTTTCATAGACACGTATTTAAGCAGCTTGCACGGAAGTATGCAAATAGGTAAACTTTGCTCTCATTCCCTTAATCTAGCAGATTAAAGATACAGAAACACACTGTTAAAAGAAGAAAGCTGGAGGGTCATAGTATAAGTCACTAGGAAATTGCAAAGTGGTAGAAACAGAACCAGAGGTTCTTACCTGCTCAAATTTTATTCAACATAAAAGGTTACAGAGGGAAGTCTATACTGTAAGAAGCTGATGTCAGAGACTTTATCAGATATATAAATAAATACGGAAAGCAAAAGCTGTTATAATCTGAATATTGCTCTAAATATATCCAAAATGGCAACAGGAGAGTCAGAAGGCTCATTCATAACAACTGCCCCAAATCCCAGAAGGCAAAGAAGCAATGAACATTAATTAATTCAACCATATTTTTTAGTAAGGTCTCAGACAGGAGACAGCTAGCAAATCTGAGCTGGCCATGCCTCAAGGTGTAGCACAGCCAGAAATAACACCAATATCTGACAATATTGTATGTGTTTATGAAGGTATTAGTAGGTCTACATAACCACACTAGGCACTGCAGGTGTTACCTGAAATCCACTTTTAGCTTAGTTATTGCAGTGGCTCAAAGTAAGTCTGTGCTATGCTGATATTGATTCTTAATGCTTAAGTTTATTTAGGAAAGGAGGATATGAGGAAGTGAACTTTTAAGATACTCTTCCTAAGGTGATTAGGGCTGGTGGTTTCCCTTTGTAGAAACTGTTTTTTCACTGAATATCAATCAGCTGTAACTAGATAAAGCAGAACTGATGACTAAATAATATATATGGATTTAATATATATGAAAGTATATAACCACAGTGTGTGGACTAGGTAGAACCCAAAAGCAGCCACTGAGCTTCTACAGAAACTCTGAATCTTCATTCAGCTGCAGTTCCTCTACTTTCATAACTCTAACACCCTGTGATAGTTCACAGCATGGTTTACAGCTGTGTTTGCAGTGCAGTGCTAGGTACTTACAGCTATTTTTGATTTGTATGAGTGAAATGTGTGTATAACTATTAACATGCATGTTAAACGTCAGGCCATAATTCTCTTTCTCAGTCTCTTTATTTGTATCATCAACAAATAGTATTTCCTTACATAATTCACTACCGTTTTATAAACCTTAGCAACATGCTGACAAACCACCAAGAAGATGAAAATCACCACAAATTTTAACGCTGCATCAATTGCAAGTGTGAAATGTGTACAGTTTATAAAAATTTATAAATAAATAAATATTCCTGCAATACATACATACGTACAACTACACACAAAAGTAATGGCTCTTTGTTTAATAACAGGTTTGTTCTTCTCCCAAATTCTTTGTTCACTGGTGATTCACCTAACATCTTTGCAGAACTGCCCCCCAGTGTGTTCTAAAAATCAGTGACTATAATAACCAAGAATTAAATTAGTGCGGGAAAAAGTCTATCTTTTAATTATGCAGTAAAAGAATCATAATGAAATCTAAATATTTTTCTACATCTCAGATGTTTGTTAACCTAACAGTGCAGAAACATTTTAAAAAAGAATAACGAACACTTATTCTGATTTAACAGTGTAATTTTATTGACTGCCAAAGAGCTACTCCTGATTTATACCACAGAGATCAAAATCAGACCCAATTCCTCTATAATATTCTTCCTAACATATCCTGTACGGATGAAAATCTAAGTAGTAAGATTATGGGGATTTATTCACGCATATTTGCCACCCTTTTTGTATTTATTGGTCTAGCAGATACCATTTGAATTTGGTGCCTTTTTACTAAAGAGTCAAATAAGTTATTTGCTGTATGAATAAGTATTTGATAGCAGATCAGACAAAGATAAGGCGTGAGGTATGAGTTTGCAGATGCAATAAAATGACTAAAAGGCCAATTTATCCCTCATGTAACATCGCTGAAGTCAATGAATTTGATCTTTATGCTGAAAATCCAATTTCACACTTAAATAGATTATTTATATCAGAATTGTTTGTTTTTTGTTTAGTACTAGCTCTTGTAAGAATGCCCTGTAGGATGAGACCAATTAGATATTCACTTGTAACTTTTACACATGCAACACACGGCCTGTTTTTTCCAAATATACAACTCCAATTCATGTCAAGGAAATTCCAATGTACTTGCACAGTACATATAATTAGTGATCATTAGTCCAATTAGTGAACATTAGGGATTTAGATGAGATATGACACTTGAGCTAGAGAGAATTCAGAGAAATCAAAAAGATGCACTGACATCAGGAACTGTGAGGAAATACAATTCTGAAAATGGCAAAACCCCAGGATCACCAAAACAAAGCAGGAGAATATTGGACTAAACCAAAGGTAGAGAAAAACTTTTTGGCAAAGAACAGTGAGCTCTTCCGTAATGTAAAACAGTGAGTGGGATAAGGCATGTTTGTTCATATGGGTCAGCAAGATTTAGGGAACAAGGATATGCAAGTAGGCAGAAGGAGCACATTTTAGTGACACAACAATCCCAGAGGTACATTAACAAACCAAAAGCAAGTGGGGAAATGGGTACAGAAAGTGGTCAGGCTTTCTGTCCTCCACACCTGGGCTCCGAGGCACAGCAGAAGCTGTGAGCAGCTGCAGGTCAGTGTTCCCACCTCCAGATTCTCAGTCTTAAACACTCCTGTCAATAAAGCCTTTGGCTTTTTTCTTCATTAAATATTGCATAAATTTCACCCTGCTGTTCAAACTACTCCTGTATCTATTCCTTCTTAAACGTCCTCAGATTATTTCTCCCTAAATGCTTTAAACTAGAGTCCTTCTGGGACAAGGGGCAAAAGACATAGTTTAAATTTGCTCCAAGTCTTTTAGAGTTGCAAGATTTAGAGGTGTCACCTGTAGCAATTCATATCTCTTTATATGACTTCTAATGTTTGCACATTTTAATCAAAGGTTGTCAAAATAATTCAAATGAAAAGTGAAGATTTAGGGCTCCAGTACTGATCTTTCTATACACTCAAAATTTTTCTGACATTCTTCATTTTCCACAATTCTTTTGCAAATCTACTTTGGATTTGTCTTACATCTAACCAGTAACTTATTTCAGAGTGCTGGGAAGTTATTTGGAACTGAGTAAGGTCTCTAGAGTGTAGGTAGGTTTTTCTTGTGTTGTGAAGGAATCGCTTCTCTTGTGCAATCTGCATCTGTAGAAAATTATCTTGTTAAAAACCTTCACTGTCTACCAGTCACAAACACTTGATTTCCTGGAGAAGCTGAGCCCTCATGGTTTTGACAAATTCCAGGAGATAAAGTTAGGTTCATCTTGCTTTACAGTGTTTGGAAGCTTACCACCTGCCAAATAAGTTGTGTTACCAAATATGCCATTCAGTGTTTTGAATTTATCTCATTTCCAATGCAGCATGAGAGTTTTTCCACCTGGGAAATGCTTCAGGTTTGGATTGGCATTGTGGAGGACAGTTCTCCAAATCCAAGCAAGTACCTAGGTTCCCTTTACAGTCAGTGGAGAGAAAGAGGAACCTCCAGTGGGTAAGTCATTCTAAAATACGATTTATCAAAACTTTTTTGAAATCCATGTTAGTCATATTGGTAAATGCAGACTAATTTGTATGTCTGATGATTTCTTTGAAGAAATCTAATAGCACTGACTTCCAACTACAAAATTGATATTGACTCTTCTTCATATTTATCCACACTACGTTTTCTCTTTGCTATGACTTGAAGCAATTTACTGGCTTGCAGCCAAATAGTCTGTATTCTCAAATGTCCCCTGAAACCTTTAAAATTATTTTCACATTTGTAGCTTCTGTCCCACCAAGACCTTTAAGCAAGTTTGAACAACATAGTTTACTTCGAAGTTAGTAATCTAGCAATTTCACATTTGTGCTCTTTTAATTAATATCTTTATCAGAAAATGTGTTAAGCTTGAAGTTTTGTTTCGTGATGTGGAACTTTTATTCCTATAAACCAATTTGCATTTTTCTTACCTCTATAGCTGACGTTGTTCTCACTAGAAACTGAAACATTTGTTCAATTTTGAGGTCCTACCTGGATTATTTTTAATCCTGACTACATCCTAATTAATTAACAATGTCTACCTTCTTTAGCTGTTCTCTTTTTACATGGCTACACATGAAATATTTGGTTTAACTTCCTAATTGGGCAACAGTGTAAAGAATTTTGAAAACTTTTACTTTATCCCGATTCTTACTGACTGACGAAATCCCATGAATAAACAAGAAAGAGCCAAAAGACCGGGAAGTCTGCTCTCAGCAGCAATCAGAGAAGGATCTAAGTTGATAAGCAACAGAAAAAGGAGAGAAAGGCACCATCTGGCTTTACCATTCCCACAGAGAGCTCAGACTCTTCTTTTGCTGTGGAAATGTGCAGCCAGCCAGCAGGGCTAGGAGACTCCAGAGAGAGGGTCCTGGGAAACGGCATGTCCAGGCAAGCAGCTTTGCAAGGTAAGGTGGTTTTCCTTCATTATCTCCAATGGTTTAGGACCACATTCAGACTCAGAAGTATCTGTAGAGGCAGATGCTATGTCCCATGGCAGAGTTAGGAAGAGAGTGTTTTGTCCAGTCATTCAGATTTTTCTCCCATTTCATACTCCTTGCCTCCCTGACCCCTGAAAAGCACAAACCCTCTGGGGAGGTAAAGTCTTCTTGATTTCAGGAAAAGCATCACAATGTTTTCAAAGAGGATGTATGTCATTTCAGACTTGAAACAATGCAAGTTTTTTCAAGCAATTCAAAACATTTATAGCCATTGCACTTCTTCCATACCCCAAGTTTTGCACTCTTTGCAGAGTACCCTTATTTGGCATGTAATGATTTCAGAGCTGTTAAATCTTTACATTATCCCAACAACATGTCAATTAAGGGAGACATTTTATACAGATTACAAAGATTTGTCTGAGGTGGCCACAGCTTTGTTAAAGCTGTTTTGTGGACATCTTCATAATTAATGGAAAAATCATTAGGAATTCAGTCTTTATTAACCCCTGTAGCTGCAGGGGCCCATTTCATCTTAATTGCATTCATTTGGCACTGGCAGTATTATACAGCATAATCACTAATAAATGATCTTTTAATTTGTACCAATCAAGAGAGCTTGCTTTCATGCCAATATTCCTGTTTCTTTGATGTTGACCTGTCTTGATTTTTGATCATTTTAACTTAAGATGATTTACTGGAAAATCAATATCAATACCAAATCTGCTGTATTCATACATCTGTGGTTAAGTTCAATTTGACTGTATTTTGATTTAAATAAGTAGTGCTTGATTATCCATTCAGATTTTATGAAATAATCAGGTTGGGAAATCTAATCCTGTTTTCTCATTCAAAGGCAAATAATTAGAAACTGTAGGAAAACTGCAGAGCTGGGACAGCATTAGAAGTAACACTTCAGATCCCACTAATTAACCAACTTTGTTTGTAATCTCCTAAAGGCCTCCACCAATAGAGTGATATGCTATTACCCATTTAGTGGGGCCAATGGGGGCTTTGGCTACACTTTTTAATAAGAAAATCTGAGACAGTTTCTCTCATTATACCCCCTGTCAGCTCTGTCTCTGCAGTATAAAATAGCCATCATTGTTCTGTTGGTCAGTTAACCAGAAACCAGACTACTGTAAAAAAATACTTTACAGCTAATTGAAAATGACTGAAACATTCCGTTATCAACCAGTTGCTTTGTGCTATTGGAAGAAAATATAAATGTTGGTGAGGGAGGGCAAACACAAAGTTCAGTCTTTTTAATTAATACCCCCTACTTGAACCAGAATTACTGACTTAGCTAAAGACAAAAAACCCTTACAGCTATTACTTCAACGTCTTGGTTATGAATTAAAAGAGGGGAAAAAAACCCCACCACGATATCTTTCCTAATATTATAGCACTTACTCCCTAAGTACTGAATTAATTTATTGAGAATTTACAAGTAAATCTGTTAATTACTATAAGCAATACAGGTCTTGTCTAAACTATTACTGCACTGTTACACCGTGATACAGCTCCACTGCTGGCTGTGAAATAAATAAATAATGTTACTTATTCTGAGGTGGGAGGGAGTGAGCTGGACAGCTACAGCTGCATCACAGTAGGGATTGTAGCGGTTCCTCCTTGTTCTTGTGTCATCACCTCAACCCTCACTGTTTTGCCTGCAGATACTGTAGATGACTGATCTCCTTCCTTAAGTTATTGGTGATCTGGGGCAATGGGGTCTGGAACAATCTCCAGTTGCAAAAAGGAGATAAAGTTGAGCATGTGTGCGCACATGCAAGTTAGATGACGTTTCATTTTATGTCACTCAAATTTTTAGTGCAAATATTAGAAATCCATGAAATGAATAAACAAGATTAAAATATTGATCTCCAGTTGTTGAGACACATACATGAAGGAAGCAAAGAAAACAGTTTTAGCACTGCCAAGCAGGTGCCTTGCACAGGAGACTCCCCAGGTTTGGGGGACAGAGCAGAATGCAGAAAACACTTTAATCTGAAACTACAGGCATGAAATTGCTTCCATTAAACTTGACTTCCTGATAATTGTGTAACATTATCAAAAGGTGCACTTAAGGCTGTTTTGATACCCTAAATGTACATTACCATACCTAAACAAATTTTAAATTGTTGTATAATGCCTGTTTAGTTACTGTGGGATTTCTTTTTTTTTGCAGGAGTTCTGTGAAGTCATCTGCTCTAAAAGATGGATCAGGATTCTCACCTCTAAAATCATTATACCACAGCTACTTATCTGAGATTTTTGACAGGTGGATATTTATAATAGCAGCAATTCAGCAGTGCCTGCTGCTGATCAGGTTGCCTGAGACCGCCACAAAGTGAGCTTTATGTACAGGTTCCAGAAAAACCACTCACCTTATCTCTCTGTACAGGGAGGAAGACAACATTCACTCCAATAATCAATTATTCACATTCCGGTGTATTGATAGAAACACAACAAACTTCTTAAACTAAAATAAGGGGGAGGGGAGAACAAATCACCTTTACCAATAAATGTCATAGCTCACAATTACTAACATCTGTTTGAACAGTTCTACAGATTCCTGACTCTTCAAGTTTTTCTGCTTTTTCTACACTAACAACTCTAGTTTCCCTTTAAGGGTAGGGTGGGTAGGATTTTTTTCATTTTATGGCCATGCTTTTTCAAAATTAGAGAAATATTACCTCTAATCCAATCCATCTGTCTCCAATTGACCTCAAATGCACTGACTTACTTCGCTTTTTTTGGTCTAGAAGTTTGTCACTCTTCTGCCTTTCAATGCTCACCTCAGTGGAAATCCCAGACTCTTGCTCATATTTTAATACATTATTTTCAAAGAATGGATTTTAAAACTTTCCTTGCTCGCTGACAGTCTTTTGGGTAAACAGTAACACATAAATAAATAGAACACATCACCACATATTTTATCTTTTCATATATAATCTTGTGGCATGGACTATGCATGCACGCAGATTCCTTGGTTACTATGAGATTTATTACCACGTGTTATGCACTTGGACATATTTTATTCTCATTAAGACTATTAGCAGTTTTCCTAGAGGTTTTTTCCCAGCAATGAATATACACATATACAAAATCCCTTGAAATCTTAATTTTTCTTATCAACTGAAGTATTCTTTTAAAAAAGTGTGTAGAGTAGGTATTCACTTTTACAGTCACTCATGAGAAAAAAATCTCTGTCCTAAAGAATATCATGCTACTTGTTGTATATTTCTACATCTAATTTTGTTTTATTTGGTCATACATCTTAAAAAGTCCTTCCTGGGAAAGGCTTAACAAAGATTCAAGATAGAATTTGTAGGACTTAATGAAGAATATCTTCCATGCTACTCTTTGCATGAAGGTTGCTTGTAGCTTTCTGGGGGAGCTGGGGACCTCACAGGACTAACCCCTAAAAATTATCTTGACATAAACAAGAGCAATGAAAGAATTTTGAACTCTAGGACTATTTGGACTTAATAAGATGGAAACTCAATAAGGGAAGAATATTGTTTTTATTCACCAGCGTATGTCTCTACTACCTGACTGCAGAACAGCCACTGCACACCCCATCAGAATGATACCAACCTTTTTGCCTCAAATCCTCACTAACCATGCCAATTTTTTGCATGTTTATTATTCTCATCATGGATGAGTACTTATGTCTGTTCTGAATTTGTTCTCCTTTAATTTCCATTTATGTTCCTCTTGTCCTATCTTCTTGTGCTGGTCTGAAAATAGCAGCTCATGTTGACATTATCTGTTCCATTTAAAATTTTAAATACTTCAATTAAATCACCACTTAAGTGATTTTTCTTTCTAGAATTCGTAGATTTAGATGTTCAGCTTGTCCTCAGAACTTATACTTTCAACCTTGCCTCATTTCAAGAACAGCGGTATCACATCTATAATATATTTCAAAGGTAATATTGTGCAGCTTGAATGTTGTCCCTAAGTTTCTTGAACGTATATATTCTGCTGCCCTGGCTAGCTGTCCTAGAGAGCATGCCTTTGGAATCACTTTTTAAAGTTTCTTGTCAAAGTCAGCTGCATTAGTTATATTCTATCCACCTTTAAATGTGTTTTATATTTCTGAGACCAGAGCTTGGCAAATTTTTTTAATAACATTTGCTCTTATAATCATGTAAATACCCACTTAGTGGATGGACCAGATTTTTTTAAGTTTAACTTTAATGTTATTTATTACTATTTATTCTCTATATTTAGAATCGCCATTCTTAATGGGCTTTATTTTTATAGAAACCTACCAATTTCTTAATTCGTGGTTTTTAGACTTGTAGTTACACACCTTCACACTCTTCCCATGCAATTTCCAATTCAGATACAAGTCCCCCAGCAAAGCACCACTACAGGCACATTTCCAGATTTTATAGCAAACAGTTTATGAAGAACATAATTTTTAAAAATACTGTAATAAATTAGAGGGGTTATTACAGAGTGCTATTTCCATTTCTATATCCAACCAGCAGAGGACTGCTTAATTTCCATAGTGTTAGAAAGATTCAGAAAGAGCATGGAAATTATCCAAGGATGGCAACTTGGCTGTGAAGAAAATATCAAATAGAAGGTAACTCAAGAGAAGTCATCTTTCTTTGGTGTACCGTAATTGTAAACATGTGCCTCGGACACTTGTATCTTTTTTTATCCTGGCAGACCTACTGAAAAAAAACCCCAATCCTACTTAAAGTGTGTACATATCCTTGGAGACTCTCTAAGGACTAGAACACAAAACATCCATTGTCTGGAGCTTCAGCAGTGCCTGCTTATGGCTTTCTACTACACTGATGCACGCAAACATCCAGGGTCTTGGTGCCCTCAGCTCTCAGAGAAGCACTCTCTGGCAGGGTCCTGTACCTAAGGCATAGTTAATGGACAGAAAGACGAGGAAGGAAGAGCTGGAGACTGGGAGATGGGAATTTTGTGTCAGGTTGACCTCAGACCTGTGTGACTTCTTTGGCAGGTGACTGTGATGAGATGGCGTATAGCAAATCATGGAAGCTTTGCCACCGACTTCAGTGAAAGGAGGATCTGATTTAGTTGCAGCTGATACCTCATTTTCTCATCTGTCAAACAGGATAATTAATTCTTACTTAATTCTCTGGTGAGCTACAAAAACCACAATTAATTTCTCCATAGGAGTTGTTACAAAACACAGCACCTTGGAAAGATACCTGAGCTGCCCCTGAGCAAAGCAGCTCCAGAGCTGGCAGCATGGCAGCCTCATCAGCTGAGACGTGCAGATGGAATGCCTCGCTAATGACTTTGTTTCTGAGAGCTCAGCTGGTTTCTTCGCAGATTTTTGTCATGCTTCATAGACATACCAGCTCACTGAGACTCAGCACAAGAGCCGCTGCAGAGCACTGTGCTGCACGGTGTAGGCACTACACCTAATCCGCAGGTGAGCTATAGCATGGGTGGAACAGAGTCTGAGGTGGGGCAAAAAGGCTCAGGGACCTTCACTCACCTGCAGTGTACCTCCAACCCACACCCCAGCTAAGAGGAATCTTGAATATCAGTAACTTCTTCCTGACTGACATGGGTCCGTTGCTAACTCAGTCGGTAGCCCGCCTTTCACACCATCCTGTTCCCCACTGAAGCCAGGTAAGGCACAGCACAGTACCAGTCACGCAGCTCCATCACCAAAATTTCTCTGCATAAAAGCAAAAGACTCCATTTCTAAATCTGGAGTTGCTCAGTGCAGCAGACTGAATGGAGGCCAGAATCTGTCCCCTAAAATGTGTGGCTATTTTCTTCATCATTTAAACTAAAAATGGATACAGTCAGATTTGCATGAAAGTGAATTTAAAATGAGTTCAAAAAGGAAAATATCATTGTCATATACTTTTGTTGCCTACAAAACAGGTGAGAGACTTTGTTTTGCATTTCTCTTGCAAGAAGTAAGAAATGTGTTGGATTTGTTTAAAAGTTGCAACCATGTGATTTGGAAAAGTCTTTTGAAACTGGGTTTTAAAAGAAAAAAGGAATCCCATCTCACAACTAGCCTTTGCAGCATGCTCTTGGGCACCCTTTTTGGCATTGTGCTGTCAGTGCGTTTGATTTGCTATCTGCATGTGATGTTATGTGCCATATTGTCACAACTTTGGAAGAAGCAGTAAATTGAAGTCGAGTCCTCATTGGAATGAAACTCCCATTTTAAGGAGAAATTCAGATCTATTCAGTTTGACCTTGGAACTTGAATTAAATCTTTAGAAACTCAACTTTCTCGAGGGAAGTATGAGGTTTGTATGGGTATGGATATATTAAAGGCTCGCACAGCTCTGGTATAGTGCACGTGCCAGGGTGGTTAATTTTTAATTTAGAGGACAATGAGAAAATCAAAGGGTTTCACCTGAACTAATTTTCACTGAGTTAATTTCTTATACTCAAAGCTGGTTTATAAGCATTTAACAATCCATTAAAAGCAGTATTAAAAGCTCGGTTGTGATTTTTACTGAAACATTTTTGTATGTTTAACCTGATTTCTGAATGGAATTTTTATAGTTTGGGGTGGTATCATAAAAATGCACATAAGCCTAGGCTGCATTCCAATTTTGTATTGTAATAAGCAGCATTTTATGTATGGGTCTGTATGCACATTCAACAAATCATTCAGAAAGAAAAATCAAGTGGATGTGGTTATTGAAGATGAGGATAGCATTTACCTGCTTGAAATTTGATGCATATAATACATAAGAGGATGTCCTTGCTTCAGTCATAAAACCAATCCATTTAGATTGTCAAGTCAGGGAGTTGGACACAATAGGTTTTTGCAAGACCACAGCATGTCACCACCTGACTGTAGCAAAGCAGCACCCACACTGCAAAGCAAAGCCAGAATCCTTGCTTCTGCCCTACCTGCAGCAGAGTAAGGCAATTACTAAATCCTCTCTCATGGTGGGGAAAATGAATTTTTCCTACTCCCATGCAGAGGCAACACCTGAGATTTCTAAAATGGCCAAATGTTTTGCTTCTGCTCACTATCATTGCTGAGTAAATGCTGACTTATCTTCATTAAATCTGCATGCAGCAAATCAATAAGAAGTTGTGGTGCTTGTTTGTAGAAGTAACAGAATCATTTTGGCATGCTGTTAAGATGTTGATGACTCATTTTAGTGTGACTTCGGGAGTTGCCAAGAAATATTGCTAAAATAATCTAAGACTGGATAATGCAGAAATGATAGGTACACTGCGACCCATGTGTCAGAGTAAAAGAGAAGGAAAATAAAAATCCCCCAGTGCCCACAATTCCTCGCATTGCAGTAAGACATGGGGTTTAGGCTTAACTGTGTTTTATGTCTGTGCTTTTTTTGGGGAAAAAGATAGACCAGAGTAGTTTTCTCACTACTCTGCGGAATGCAGAAAGTTAACCCCAGAAGTTCCTCCATTTCTACAAAGTAGCAGATGGCAAACATACCATTTGTGATGTGCGACATTCTGCGAGTGCTCCATTTTTGTGCCCAGAGGTGTAGAAACATGATGGAGGAGAGAAGGGATTGAGGGACAAGGTGGAAGTGAGTGGGTTCAGTGCAGGATGCACAGTATGTGGTTTTACAGGTTGGGGAAAGTCACATAGTATGGCCAATCTGGAAGACACCGCTTAACCACATCTTTCCAGAGCAACATCTCTTTTTTGGCCTTTAGGCATACTGCAACATAGGAAATGTATTTGATGGAGTCTCACCCGCAACATGGGGCTGAATAGCACACCACGAAGCATGGATTCCTCTGCTAACTTGCAGGGAAACAACAGCGTGACCAGCATTATTGGCCAGCTCCATAATTCAAACCTTCTCAAATGATCACCTCTCTTGAGCGTGGATAGAATTCAGCATTGGCAGCCCCTCTCCCTTGGATGCCAAAGAGCATCAATGTATGTTAATTGCAGTAGTGTTTTTCTTATGTGGACTCTTTTCCATCAGTCTCAAAGATAAAACATCAGATGGGTGATACTGAACCAGGGACCTGGGAGCTGAAGTCTCTGAATACTCTCAAACTAAGCTATGCTCCTGAGTTGCTTCACATCTTGAGGGAATGACAATATACACACAAATGTGCAAATTAAAGCACGTGGGGTACCCTGGGACAAAATAATTATCGCACAAATTATTTTTGACTTTTGAAGTTCACAATAGCCATAGAAGCAAAGTATTTCCAAAAGTACTACAGAACTCCAGTAATTTACACACCTTTGCTCTGAGAAGCTGTTCTATGATAATTTTCCATATGTAATTAGCTTTTCCTTTTTTTTGCTTATTCACCCATTTCCTCTTAAACCCTTCATGCATGTGACTGAGAAGTGTCAACTTGCACACAGGGCAGGGGGAAAAGCTACAATCAAGCTGTACATCTGATCTATACATCTGATCTTTCAGTCAATAGACGCAGTATCTGGTCTTGGTCTCTCGCAGAGGAAGGGGGAAAAATTCACTGAAACAACCAGTGAATTTTTTGATGGAAGAAAGTCGGAAGGAGGTGGGAAAGGACACTGAGAATAGGAGTCTTTGTTCAGTGAAACAAATGTTAACACCAGAATACAGATAAAACTTCATGTATTATTAAAGAATACATTTTGCTGTTGGAAAAATGTAATGCAACCTGGAATCATTTATTCAAACTGGTAATTCTTTTCATGTTGTCACATTACAAAAAGTCCTGACGTGTCTTGTGTCTGACTGAAAATATAAAACACTGTGGTAAAGGCAACTAATAAGAAGGACTACATTTTCTTTAGCCTGAAAGCCACTGCTAAAAGAAATTAGAAAAAAAAAAAAACAAACCACCACATAATTTGATGGGAAAGGAGAAGGGGAAAAAGCAAAGATATTCTGATAGGTCATTTTTTTTTCATACATGAGCATTTAGTCTACAGTAATCTACAAGGACTGTCAAATTTGATTGAAAGATAATGCAAGATTTTTTTTCTTGCCACAATTTATAGCATGTATCCATTAGGAATAATTATGGTTGCATGATTTTGCTAGCTGTTATCTCTACAAGTGTTACTAATGGTTTTATCAATTACTCCCTGTCCAATAACTGCATGGTTGTAACCTAATTTAAAGACACTCTATCACTAGGCTGATTTGTGTAGTAGTAAATGACAGCATTTGAGACACCAGCCAAATGACTCACTTCAGTGACTTAGTTAGTCTCTAATAATTAACAATTAGTAGGTACCTAGGAAAAACTCAAGAGACTAGAGCTCCCATGTTTCCCTTTCTTACCGAAATACAAGAAGTTACCAAGACTATCTCCTGTAAATAAAATCTTCTTCTGTGGCTGTTAAAAATTGTGCTTTAATAAAGGTTAACTGTTGAGAAATAAAACAGAACCAAACTTCAGGATCCATGGTTGTAAGACATACTGACAAC
This sequence comes from Falco cherrug, assembly GCF_023634085.1. Lineage (NCBI taxonomy): Eukaryota > Metazoa > Chordata > Aves > Falconiformes > Falconidae > Falco > Falco cherrug. Next base: position 831,477 of record NC_073702.1, on the reverse strand, counting down.
CTAAGGAGGGGATACAGGATTATAGTTTGTGGTTTTGCTGTTAGTGCTATAGTTCAAAAGCAAAACCAGCGTGCTAAAGGAGAATAGTGCTGGCAAAATTGTGCTATTTTCTTGAACTTTAGAGCAAAAATGCTGGATGTGCAAAAAGAAGCACTTCATTACAGATCATTAGTGAGATTTTATGTACAGCTTAGAAAGGTATTGCCTGCTAAGAACAGACTGGAAAGAAGTCTGAAATGTATTTTAAATGAGTGTAAAAGATGGTTTCCCTCCAAGGATGTTATCTCCAAGGATTTTAAAGACTTTTTCCATTAAAAAATCTCTCTTCCTAAATAAGACTTTGAACTTTAGGTTTAAAGCAGGATCTTGTACTCTGCAAGTAACTATTTCTTTGTAGGCACAAAGACATTTAAAATAACAGTGAGTGAACAGGGGTTGAGGTTTGTGTAGTGCACAGTCTTTTGCATGGTCCATTAGTATATTCGAATTTAGCTTGATGGGGCAAAATTGCCTGGAATAATTTATCATTTGGGTTATTGCGTCAGATCTTAGTACATCATCTCTTTCAACTTATCCAAGATCCAAAAGTAACAATCTTTCCTTAGGAGCCTTGAGGGCTGTGTGTTTATAAAATGCTGCTCTTTACCCACTCAACAGTCTGATGAAATTTTCAGGCTTATATGCAAAACCAGATTCTGCTATGAAGCCTCCACACACTTTGTAGGAACATAGGAGCTGCCACACTGGATTAGATCAGCAATCCATCTAGCATGGTCCCCTGTCTCTGACAGATGCCAAATCCCGCCTGCTTTAGAGGAAGGTGCAAGAAACCTTGTCAGAAAAAAACTAGAAACACCTGCCTGTAAAGGCAGTTCCTTCTTAAACCCTTAGTAAGCGGCTGGTTTATGCCCTAAAGCATGACTACATATATGGTTTAAAAAGTACGGCGGTTTTGTGATAACTGTCACCATCCTTACAGTATTTGTATTACATACCTGATCTCGAGGCTATGCCTAGATTTCCCAGCACAGTCCCACTTTCCTCATCATCACCCAGGCTGAGGGATGACCCAGCCAGGCTGCAGTTTGCTTTTAGGCAACATGGCCAAGCTTCTTTCACCTGGGAACCAAGTCCTGGCTAGAGATGGAGATGGAGAATGTCTAGTTTTCAGTCTGACATGGGCTCTCAGATCACACAGTTTAAACATAATTACAGAAACCAAATTGCAATTAATTGATTAATTTAATTGAGCTGGTTTAGGCATTTTTTAAGTCTCTTTTGTTGCATTTGAATTTTCTTTCTTTTTCCTTGTCCCTATGCTTTTGATTCTTAGAAAGAGTAAAGAGGTAGCCTCTTTTTTTCCTATTATACTTTCGTTACCTTCAATACTCTTACCAATTTCTGCTATTCACCCCCACTCTAAAGCAAGCATTTTTAGTCCTTTTGTCTTTTATTCTTAACCTATATTCATTCACCTAAGCATTTCATTGCCTTTTCAGAATGTCTTTATTTTCTGACATGTACTACACACAGTATGCCGAGGGTGTACCATTCATTTACCTAATGCCATGAAAATAATTTTGGTTCTGTTCTCTGCCTCCAAATCCTTCCTGAATGTAAATATTATTTAATAATACTAAGTGACAAAATTCATGCCTTTGATTTTAGCTTAATCTGATGATGACATTCATCAGATTACAGTGCATTTGCCCATTCAGTGAGCTGATAAAACAGTCTCAAGTCTGGGTTACTAAAGCCAGAGATGATCTTCAAAATGTAGTTTTAACCTCACCCACCCTTCCTGGTTCATCTGCATATTCTTTTGAAAACCACTCATTGAGTATCTGTAGCCCAAATGATGTCATCAGGCACAGCATGCAGCCACTACAAGTGGGACAATTATAATTTTTGTAGCTGATTAATCATCATGAAAAAGTAACAGTCAATTGACTCAATCATACATCCACGGTGATTAATCACACTTCACTTGTGTTTTTTACAAGCATTTTACCAAAGTGCAGATGTTGGATGATTTTTCTCCTTGAGCCTTTTCCTTGGTCACAGATGTTAAGTAATCACCTTGTCCTGATACTTGACTTACCTAAATTTTTCTTCGGCAGGTCCTTAAAACTAAATGTGTTTCTTACATAAAGGCAAAATGTTAAATTAGTTATTAATTTTTTACAGGTTAACCAATATCTGAAATTGCCTCTGTTGTCATCTGTAGTCATAGGTGTTTTCAATAGGCACATGACCCTTAAGTTGCTCTGTGTGCTGTCATATATGACAGCAGGAGTACTAAGAAAACACTAACAGGGGCAGGTAGCAGAGTCCATCTTCTGTTTAGACCACAGTTAAGGCTTTCAATCCAGGTTCTTGAAAAGACTCACTTGATTGTAACTAAGTGGCATGCAGGCATACAAACAAGCAAACCAGAATCTTCCAACAGCAAAATATTGAGGTTTAGAGATACATGAGCTGGTAAATTTCAGTCTTAACCTTAGTTAGAACAGTAAGGGAAATTGTTGAAATGTCACAGCAGATGAGTGTCTTAGTGTACTGCTAAAGCCCTGGTAATGATATTTTCCATGGAATTACATCTATACTGATGAAGCCATGAGCATTTACAACTGCTGTCTGTTATATAACTATTACATTTTACTGCTTCGTATCATATGTGCATATACAGAGATGATTTTGGGTTTAGGAGTGCAAGTTGATTTCTAGATGATTTCAAAGACTTATTTCAGAGAACTCCTTATAGATAAAACCTGTATAATAATATTTCCCAGGCTGCCCTCAATGTTGCAAATGGAAACGTGTAGGGCAAATAATGTGTTTATCTCAAATGATGCAAGCCCACTGACTTCAGCTGTGTTTCACCCTTCAGAAAAAAACAAAGATCCCCATTCCACTTAGAAAAAGGATTCTACCAACCTCTTTGCCCATCCTTAGATCACTGTTAAGATCAATGCATACACTGGAAATTGCTTTCATGAAAAGATGACACAGCTGCATTGAATTCTGCACTAGACTCCAGTCTTGATACTGTTAATAAAGAGCCTAAGGTTGGGTATAATTGTTAATACACTAATTCTAAAAATCCACTCAAATGTCACTTATAATCAGGATTTTCTACTGTGCTAGGACCCCTGGGGAAACGTTTGAAGCTGTGAATGGTGTACACGATGACAGGGATGAACATAAGAAGGTAGAAGGCCACCGATGCTGTTTAGCTTAGTTGTACAAAGCTATCACATACAGAGAAGCTTAGAAATACTGGCAGCTAGGAAGATGGGAAAGCAAAGTGTGAGGTGGAGAAAACACCCAGATGCAAAAGGAAAAGCTTTACACTAAACCTAGTTATTTCAAAGCATTAAGGGGAGAGGTGAAGAAACCGTATGGCTTGTAATTTTCAGTGGAAGTATCAAGGCATAAAAGACATTAGAAAAGCATTTCATTGAGAAGACATCCATGACAGGAAGATATTTAAAACAATAAATCAAAAAAACTTAGTTACTTTATTAGCAGTTGAGATGAACGTTACATCAGATGTGAAAAAGTGGGATGGTAGTGAAACTTTTAAAAGGAAAATGAGAGTAACAGTAACTTAATACCAATGTAAAAAAAAATCTAATATGTCAATGATTGTATATTAATTGGGGTGTAAGTTTATTAAAGCTGTGCACATTTATTGTCTCATTTTATCATATCTTTGATATTATTATACATAACATTTTGAAATGTAACTTTGTGTGCTTCCTTGCAGTGCTTGTTGCACTTTATTTATGATTAGCACTCGGGCTGGTGTGAAGTGAATGCATATCCTTCCGTAATAAAGTACTGAAGAGTTGGGTGGATTTTTCAGAGTCACAAGGCCTGCCATAAAAAAATCCCTCATGAATCTTTTCCAGCTATAAGTACCCTGGCATTGGTAATAGCTCTACTACTATGGGAAGTTTGGCGGAAAGCATTTTTTTAAAGCTCCTGAGAAAGAGAGGACATCAGGATTTATGTGTGGTGGTGCTGGGAACAGTTGTTTTCAGCAAGGGTAAGGTTTCTTAGTTTTCATTTGGAATAAATGACTGCCACAGATAACAGCAGCTTGCTCTGCTTCCTACTTGTAGTCAACACAGGGTTTTCTCACACTCCCACCTGACTCTATTTTTTGCACACAAGAGTATTTCATCTGAGCTGTAGGTTGCTCTCTCATTACTAATTTGCATGGATTTCTGCGGAGGGGCCAGGGGCCAGGCTGGGAGCTTCTCTCCCAGGCTCCCTCTTTAGTTAGAGGGCAGACCACACAGAGGATTTCAAACCATTTCATTGATGGCAGGAGATGGGGACAGCAAAAAGAGAAAGCAACTGATGCTGGAATTGCAGTTGGAGGAATGAGAGGTGCCGTCCCACTCTACAAAGGCACAGCAAAAGAGAGAGCGGAGACTGAGAAAAGCCAGGAAAGATGAGGTGAAGACTTGTGAGGGCAGGAGATTAGGACAGGAATGAGACACTCAGGAAGTGGCAACTAGGACTAGGTAAACTGTGATTATGGGGCTGTGGAAAGAGATGAGGAGCAAAACATGGTGAGACAGGAGCAGGGAAAGCCCTTGAGGCTGCGGAGAGGCTGAGCTCACAAGAGCCTACCCTCCTCTAAGGCTGAAATGCGAATGAGGTTTTCTGAATGTCGTTGCCCCTCTACTCTTGGTAAGTATATAGCTGTGACACTTGCTGACACTGCGACTTGCCCCTTCTAGGACCAGTTCTCTGGTGACCCGGGCCACGGGCAGTGGCAGTCCTTCAACTCACGAAGCAGAGGTCACTGTCTAGCCCTCCTAACGTCAGTGCGATACCAAGCAATGGGACCTTTTGCTGTAGGCTGAAAGGGGAGCAGGATTCAGTTCACACTGAAGCAACAGATAAAAAGGCAGCAGGATAGCTTGGAAAATTAAGCAAGTCCGTACAAGCTTTCCAGAACCAGGTAAAACTGTACCTTCTCCCTCCTTCCCAGTTGTCTCTCATAACTTGGGGATGCTGCTACATGCCTGAGGAGCCAGTCTTGGAGCCAGGACCTCGGAGACCCATGCGAGAGTCCCAAGCCTGCCTTGTAACGAGGTGAGCGAATTAGCAGAGCCCAGGCAGTCTGTTTAGCAACAGTCTATTGGTTAAAATCCTCACGTCCATGCAGACTGTTTTCACTTTCAGCAGAACAGCATTTTCCAAAAATGTGATGATCAGCTCTAATTATCAAGGTTACAAACTGAATCACTCAAAAGGTAAGAAATACCAGAATCCGTGCTGCCTGGGTAACTCGCACGCACACCCCCTTGTACATGCATTATGATACTGTCTTTAATTATCTGATTGCTTGTTATTTTTTCCCCTGTATCGTTGGAGGCATGGGATGCACCTGCAGAAGGAATGAATCACAGTTAAGTAATGAAGGTGGTTGCTCTCCTTAGACATCCTGTTTTGGTTGGTGCAAAGATGTGTAGGCTTAAATAGAGACAGCAGGAAAAGAAAGGGTAAGGCACGAATTATGGCAAAAAATGCTGACCAGGAGACCTAATTCTATCCAAGCCTCCACCACAGGATTCCTCCAAGGTGCTGGTCAAGTCACTTAAGCTAAACTTTGGACAGGTCATCCTTTAGGGGACACCCAAACTGCTCTGAAAAGCAATGCCCAGAAGGAGGTGAAGGAGATTTGTGAAGGCAGCGAATACCACCTTTATCTTATGCTTTCTGGGTACTTCAGTTTAGACCTTGTGTTTTGATTTACAGAGCTTTGGAGCAATCACAACTGCAACCAAAATTGATAACGGGAGCTGTACTTTGCATAAAGCATTGTACAGTACAATGATAACATCTCGGGGGGGGGGGGGGGGGGGGGGCGAGGAGGGGGGGAACCAAACACAAATCCTAAACACTGCTAGCTGGGAACACAGGGTTAACAGGGTTAATGGGAAAACTGGACCTTCACCTCCCTGTACCCTCATTCTCCACCTAGATAATGTGAATAATAATCATACCCCTCACACATCAAGGATATAATGAAAACAAATTTAATGTATATCTGAGAAGAATTCAGGCTGTAAAATAAAAAGCCACAAGGAAATTAATAGCTTGTCTCCAGAGCAGAGGTTTTGAAGCGAGTAGTAAATAAGGCACAAAGCCAAGAAAAACAATGAGGAGGTGCCAGATAGCTAAACAGTGAGATGCTTATTACACTGCAATGATGCACACTGTGCCTTGAAGGAGGAAGAGATCCCAGGGAAAAATAAGTATTTTTTATCTAACTGAAGATTGTATCAGAAGTCATGGATAGAGAGGTGATGGCCAGCATTTGATGACACAGTAAATCCAGTTTAATGTTTCCTAAAACAGGGAAATAAACACAGCAACGATGAAAATGTTGATTCAGTTTGAACTCTTTTTGCCAGAACAATATTTTAACAAATTTTGGGGAAACAAATTGTTATAAATTTTCAGTTCATACACTCGGGCCTAAGTCCTGCCCAAATATTATTCTTTTTCTGAAGGCAACACTGAATCATAGGACTGACACAAGCTTGGCACTGGATGCTCTGCCTATTTTAACATTAATGTTACATGATTTAGATCCAGTTTTAACTGCTAGATGTACATATATTGCAATGCTAATGCCTTGGGGGACAAACACAACACAGGTCCTAAACATTACCTTGCCTTTGTGTACTTGATTTTGCAAACTTAACAAAGTTTTCAGACATTCCCTCCACTCTTTTGCCTGTCATATGGAGGTTGTGTAGAGCTGCTTGCAAGAGTCCACAGCATGCAAGAAGCAAAATTTATGTACTTGTACCAATGTATTCAGCAGATAGCTTCATTTGCTATCTGTTAAAAATCACCTATCCATACAATATATATTCTCAAATGTAAAGTCAACTTTTTTATAGTATTTCAATTGCATTACTATTTAGATTTTGTCTTGTTTCTAAAATGAGGATAAAAAAATCTCCTTATATAAACCAAAACTATTTTACCCTAGCTCTAAAAACATTTGTATATTGCAAAATAGGTTGCAAAATTCCAAAGTAACTTTATTGTGCCACAGCTGTAGTTAGGTAATTATTTTTCCTAGTATAAGAAATTTTTAAAACCTTTCAAGATGCAATTTTATTTTTCTCTGCTGATGGTTCTTTGTAGACATGAAGCTTTTCTTTTTGCCTGCTGAAAACAACCATTATTCTGAATACTCCTTCTGATCAGAAACAACTTGAATGTGTTCTTCTTTCCAAAAATATGAACACATTTTTTTTAGTTTTCACTTTTGCAGATAGCCAGACTTAGAGCAGTAAAAATCTGAAAACAACATTCATTGTTATTCTTGATCAAAATCTTCAAAGTTTTCTCTTTTTGCCATGTTCAAAAATTTTCAACAACAGAAATTCATTTTAAAGCTTGAAACACTTTCTTGTCTTTTCTTTCCTCATTCAGTACAGTACATTCTCTGTGCCAAAAATGAATTTAATCTCCCCAAAGCCAAAACTTTGAGTCAGTTTTTAACCACATTGCACATTCAAGCCCTGAAACAGCAAAGACAGAAACAGAACAGCATTTCAGTAGGCAGTTACCATCAGGACGTTGTGGCACACTCTAGTTTGTTGAAAAAATATAATATAATACCAAACTGAACAAAAATCTGTTCAGTTCCATGCCTACATGAATTGCTGGATTAGACAGTGCAAGAGGGATGGAGGCTTCTTTAGCTTCTCTTGTCACTTAGGTGACTCCCTTGTACCTGTCAACCAGTAAAAAATTATATATAATTATCTAAACTTTGTCCTTCTTGCAGATAACATTGCACTAATTTTGACTGAGAAATCGAGCTGCTAGAACGCTCTATCACTAAAAATAAGAAGGCTATTTGATGTTGTAACACCCTAGTGTTCTTTAAATGTACATAACTTTAATCTATAGCTAATCTATCTCCATTTTCACTGGCAATTAGCTAACAGAAGCCCTCATGCCAAGGAGCACCAGGCCCAGAGTGTTTTTCCCCAGTAACTTCCAGAGCCATAAGCTCATAATGCTCTTACTGACCTTCCTGAACATGAAGAGGGGGTCCCACAGTGAGTGAAGGCTTGCTGGCGCTCCTTGGCAAGCGAACTGGGCAGCCTGAGATCTCCCCACAAGACTTCCTGGAGTTCCAGGAGAGCAGGGAGCCGGGTGGGGTGGCGGGGAGAGGCAGTTCTCAGTGTGTGGGAAAATCATAAGCAAGCTGCCCTCTGAAGGGCAAATGCACATCCATCCAACCATCCATGGTCCTACCTATCCCTTCCTCTTGCCTTCTGGCCATGCCGAGTCAAAAAGCATCAGACAGGCCTTTCTTCTGAAGTAGAGCAGCTTGTTTTCATTGGGTTGGTGATTTCAGTTTAAATCTGTATTTAGCTGAAAAGCAGTTAAAAGCACTTGACAGTGGCTCTGTTCAAGATCCTCCCACAACATGTTAGCATCAGTCCTTTTCAGGATGCAGAAGAAAGGACTGTTCTCTCAAATAATTTGGTTTCTTCCAAAATATTTTCATACATTTTCAGCTAAAGAAGGGTCCCAGTGGGGTAATTCCTCAATTTGACACTACTCATACACCTAAAATCAAGCACGAATGTTTTTACAGCATACAAAATACAGACTTAATGGAACTCCCTTGCCAAAAAGGGGGGGAAATGGGTTTCTGACAGTGCAATTTAAAGGCCCAACGTGCTCAGCACAAGTAATCAAGTTCAAGGCCTGAACTGGAGGAAGTCACAGGAAATAAATATCGTGGATCTTGCAGTGGGACTCTATGATCATTTTAGGTCCCTTCCAACAGAAATTTCTGTTCTGTTCTATTCTATTATGTTCTGCTCTGCTCTATTCTATTCTATTATATCCTATCCTATTCCATTCCATTCCATTCCATTCCATTCCATTCCATTCCATTCCATTCCAGTCTTTCTAACCAGAAAAATTTCCATGGAGAAGCTTCACACAGGAATTATCTATTTCACTTGTCAGTTAAGTAGTTTTCCCAGTTTACTTTTCATTCTTTCATGTTCTCTACTATTGAATTTTATTTGCACATTCTATTATATGCATTAAACTCTTATAATCAAGTGTTAATGTGTGCTGCAAGTACGTATAAAATGTTTTTTTCCTCCATTAGGCCTTTGGTTCTAGAAACTCAGCAAGAAAATTTCAGAACTTTAACAGTTGACTAATTTACTGGCATTGATGCTCTTTTGTACATATCTGGACTTACACTTGGTGTGTTTCAATTTTTGCTTTGTTGTTTTGCTGTGTTGGCTGGAAGAACTGTGCTAAAATTCACCTGCCACTCAGTCTAATTTCTTGTGTTTAGGGCTATACAACGTTCCATGTAAAGCTGATCAATACAAGGATTTATGAAACATCGAAACAGAACAGTCTAAAGGAGAAAATTATAGTCAGTTCTAGTTATTAAAGATTTCCTATACTAAATTTAGTATAAAAGAATCCTTGTACATCTTCTTTCAGGGTATTTGTCAAGTGCATAGACTGAAGAAACAATTGTGGTTGGTTCCACTGCAATGTCTCTTTATTTGTTGCTTGCTATTTAATGCTAGCTGGAAGGAAGCAAACCATGTCATGTGAAGGTGAAATACTGATTTGATTTTAGTCACTAGCAACTCTTCCATTAATTTCTTCTGAAATTTTACCTGATGTGCAAAATAGTGTGCAATGGAAAAAGAAACAGCAAATTTTATAAATGTTAGCATGAAAACATAAATGATTCTCTATCCTTCCTGTATTCAGTTGTCTCGCTTTGCAAGCTAGATTACATACACATGTACATATGTATCCATACATATACGCATATATATGAATTTATATATGGTGTGTATATATATAAAAGGAAAGGGTGAATGAAATAGGTGTCCTTATATCTTTATCTCATTTAAATGCAAGATTTGTAGCTGAATATATTTGTTTCTGTCCTGGATTGACAATGTATTTTCTAACCTTCTTTGTTTACCTTCAACATGTATCAAAGACTTTTGCCTCTACTTTCATTCTTTCTCATGACTAATTATAACACTCTATAGTGACAGCAAATTTTATGAGCATATTTGTGTCTCAGAGCACTCTGATTACCTAAAACTTACATAGAGACTTAGAGACTTTCAAATATTTATTTTCAGGAGGACTTGAAGATAATCCCAATTTTGTTTTTTGTACTGTAGTTGGCAGATGCACAATTACTTTGTTTTATTAAAAAATAAAATTACATGCAGATGAAGAATTGTCCATCAAGACTATATACATGTAGGAATGTACAGACACATATATTTGTATGCATATATGCAAGCGTGCAGACACACACACATACTCTATGTTGTCTGGTTACCTAATAATATAAAAACACTAGGTGTAGTTATAAAGAAAACTCATCTGTCATAATATTCACATTCTGTATCATTTATAAATCAACATGTAAATAATGTTTTAATGTAGAAACATGCAGATCTCTGTTAAACACTTAAACAAAGAAAATTATATGCATATATCAGTACAAGTCCAGTTACTTGGCTAACTTGTCCATCTCTGTAGGCACTGACCTGCAGTTATTTAGAGCAGTTCATTTTTTCAGTCTCTCCAAGTGTAACTTGAAATCTTGATGCATTATTTGCTGTGCTCTTGTCAACAATATCTCAAACCAAAAATTATTTCCTAGCTTCTATTGTTTCCCTCACAGTTGCCAAAGATTTCTCTGGTTCCTCATGGCACATTAGTAAGTGAGTTGCTACTGAGTCATTCATGATTTAAAATATTTCCTCCTAAGGTTCTGATTTGAAGACCGCTCTGCTTTCCTCTCATCCTTCCTTCACTTACAAACTGTAACATAACAGGACCTGCAAAGAGCAAATAATAAGCACCTGAGAAGCTCATTTCATTTGGCTATAGACAAGGCACAAACCATACAATTTTCTTTCAACATGGCAAGAAACAGTTTACAATCTCATTTTTAACAAAAAAAAAATTAAAAACAATGAGTATGATAACAAACCACAAAGAAACAGGAGAACAACATCTGGATCAGGTTGTGTTGCCTCTTGTTTCTACCAGACATTGGTCAGCAGGCAAAAGGCAAGATTTCAAAGGTTCCAGTTCATTCATTTCAGTACTGCCCTTGTTCCTCCAAATGACTCTGCTTTACAGAAAGTTTGCTTGGAAACAATTGTCAACAGCGTTGTGGAGATTAACTTGTACACAAATAACCAGAATGGATATTTTGTCACTGCAATTCATATATATCTACAAATGTTGGTGATCTACTATTAATTGCATCAAACAGCTTATGATAATAAAGTATTGACTATAGCCAAAGCTGGTTTTCTTGAGAAAAGGAGTTACTTTGGGGCAAGCAACACGTTTCAGTCGCCATTCAAAAAAAAAGTACAGTCTTTATCTTGTTAGTTTCTGTTTTCAAATCTGTATATTTCCCCCCTGGGACATGCGATATGGGAACCTAAGATAGACAAAAGTACAATTAAAAAAAAAAGATAAAAAAAAATAAACCAAAACATTAAAAAACATTTCCAGAGAGTGAAACTGCACAGTAAGATGACCAAGATGTGGTGAAAACTGTTTCTGGTGACATGAGAAATAAGCTGACAAGTACTCAAAAGCTTTCATAGGGATGAGACCCTGTCTATAAAGCTGGACAGGATCAGGCTCCTTTTTGGGCTCACTCAGTATGTACTGTAAGTATTCAATGCCAGTATTCAAGACACAATCCTGTAATGTCATTACAAGGTCCCATCACAGTCACTTGCACATTTCCTTTGGCACAGCAGATTTTATTTTTTTTGATGGGGGACAGGGTCAACAGTCAAGAAATCCCTGCCCTCTAATAAGACAGCAGGAGAAGAAAAATACTTGCTAAGCACTTCAGCTGTTCTCAGACTCATAAAAAACATCATGTTGTGGAGATTATAATGTTTCTTTTTCTTGTTGGCCAGGTGCTAGAAAACCTTTGGAAATTTGCTAGGTAAAAGCTCCAGAAACTCTGTGGAGCTTCTTCCTCTCACCTCAGCAGAGCAGCTATGGCAGGACTTCTAGTGCCAGATATACCATCACAGACAACGCTTCCCATTATGCTGGAGGGCAGGACAGGAGCAGCCATCCTCTCCCAGATGTTAAAAGTACTAAAAACAATAAAGGAAACTCTTCAGATCTTCAGAATGCTTACAGAAAGCACAAAAATCAAGACTAGTAGAGGACAGTGGCAAGACAGTTGCCTCCAATAAAGGGAAGGAATTTGGGACCAGAGGAGAGAAGGCATCTGGATTATTTACTCTGGAAGTTTGGCTCGGACCTAAGCTCACGCTCAAAGCCACAGCCCCTGGGAACAAACTCAGCACATTTCAGTTTGTGCATTACACTAACAAAATCTCACAGTTCTGCTTTTTCTCTAATTTTACACCCTTCACACTGCAGGAGAGTCTTTTTATCAATCTTAGTCTGTATCCCAACCTTCTTGTGCAAAGGTTAAAAAGAATGTATTGATTATACTGTGAAGTGTGCCAATGACATTTCTAAGGTTGTGTAGTACAAATCTATAGATAGCTAGGGAGTGTTCATGCTTGGTCAAGTTCTTGTTATTACTGGGAGAAGCTCAAACCTTAACAGATGAAAGACGTTTCTCAAAGTACCTAGCTCTGTAAAATATTGTTCCTGATTCAGAGCATTTTAACTTCCTCTTGCTATTAATGTAACGATCTGACAAATCACAGATGAGTCTACAGAAATGAACCAGAATGAAATCCTGGTTATGGGACATCTGCCACCAGCTTCAAAGTGGTCAGTATTTCACTTCAGGTTCTTGATATAAACAAGGAATATGAATCTTCACTTGTAAGCAAGTATTGATCAACATAGTTGTGTCAGATCTGCTCCCGGGCTTTTTCTCTGCTTGTTTTGCAGCTGCCTTGTCACCCGTCAAGCTATTCTGCTCTCTTCTGCAACGGAACAAGAAATTCTGGAGCTTAGCACCCTACTGCTGTCTTACTGTGCATTAGTAGGTCCAGGAAAAGCAGCATCAGTGAAGCTTGGCTTCTCCTGGATTTGCATGCTATGGTTACATCTCCCAGTGCCTCGCCATGGAGGAGCTGTGACGGATGCCCTTTGTGCCATTGGGGCATCACAGCACTTCTCCTCCTGAGCAGGTTCTCTGGTTTGACAAGGTTTTCGCTACCTCTAAATTTTTTCCCTCAGGTTGACACAAGAAGGTCCCCACTCTCCCAGCAGTCTATTTTCATGAACTTTTTAGAAGCCTTACAAGTGTTAAAACTGCCAGCCAGCTGAAAATCTTCTTTAAAACTTGTCTGGTCAGATAGATATATGTACACAAACTGGCAGACACAAATGCTTAAGACTTGCTTCTGTAGAAAGATAAGTTTAAAAGAATCAGACTTTAAGTACATTTCTGACATGATTCCTCTGTAGGTATACCAGCTTTAGTTACAAGAGCTCAGAAACTCTCATCAGCCCTATCCACCCAGGAACTGCTCTGTTCCACACAGGTTTTGTGACTGTTACAAGCCATTCTGGAATCCTACTGACAAAAGGAAAGAAAACATACAATATCACTTCAAGGGAATAAACAAATCAGCCTTCGAGTCTCAAATGTGTGCTGAGACACAGGTCTCAGGGCTGACACTTGAGCTCCAGACTTTAAAATCTGCTTTGCCTGTGTGTCAGCCGCGGCTCTGAATACCGAAAGGCTAAATGGCTCGCTTGCCAGCAGGGATCGCATATACCAGAGAGCAGTTCAGTTCGTGACTCATTGGTTAAGCAGATGTCAGAAAGCATGATATCTAAAGTTGATTTCTGATGGCAATATCAAAGGAGGTGTCTCTAATGCTGAGATCACTTCTCTGTGATGGCTTGCTACTGGCTCGTAGCTGCTTTCTGTTCTGCATCCATCTACCATGAAAGCTGCTGTGTACACTACCTTGTGTCTGTGCTCAGACAGAACTAGGCTAGATCCTTTTAAATGGACTTTATAAGCTATTCACCTAACCAAAACTGACCTGTAGGCTTTGGTCAGAACTAGTGTCCTGAAACTACTCGTATTACTATCCCTTCATCAGGAGCTAAATAGAAGAGTTTGGAAATACAAAGTACACTTCATGCACAGGAGAACTCATGCTTTGAGATTTCTTCTAGCAGTGATTCTCTCCACAAGGTCCTGTGTGATTTCTGGCAAAAAACTACCCTACAGACACAAATTTGGCCTTATTCCCAGACCCCCATCTCAAAACCTGATAGCACAGAGCCAAGTTTACTAACAGCCTCCTGTTTATAAGGAGTTCAAGAAACTTTGATCCAGGACAAAAAAGATGTCTGCAAGATCTGTGTATAAAGGAAGTGCTTTTTCTTCCTGTCTATTCAGAGGCATATTCTATCTTCTGATCTTTTGTTCTCCATTTTTAACTTTTTTTTCTGTCAAATAGCTAGGTATTATCTCTGAACTATCTCAATCAGTTCAAGCAGTAATAATAATAATAAATAATAATAATTATTAATGACATTATCATTGGTTTTATTTCTATTATTATTATCATTATTACTATTATTATTATTATTGCTATGCTTTGATATTGTCCCTTTTATTTCGCTATCTTGAAACACTTCATACAAAAAGATCATTATTAGTACCTTCCTTTTATACATTTCGAGACCAAAGCACAGAATGTTAAAGTAACATTTCCAAAGTTACTCTGCAGAGCTAAGAGTCAAAACAAATTTTCTTTGTCCTGGCTCCCTCTACCATCCTACTTCTATAAAATATTGACAAGTTACATGATAAAGCATATATATGTCACACATTCAAATACAGAAGGCAGGAGTAAATAAGTTGAAAGAATTCAGTGCTCCTCAGTAAATTCTGTGGCACATGCTAGGATCCATGTCACTCCACTAGATTATTTTCTCTGCTGTCTCCACAAATTTCTGCAGCTTAAGATCTTTCGCACTTCACCATGTTCAGATTTCTTTTAAAAAAGTCGTATATTTTTATCTGCTCTATCTGGAATTTAATACTGTGGTGTTTTTCCTCTTTCTGAACTTATCATTTCATCACCTCTCAGAAAAGCTGCACTTGCAGCAGTTATCACTTCATCTTGCAGAATGTGCAAAATGCAGACGTTGGTAGGTCCCTCATCAGCTTATTCCCTATAGTCCAGGTTTTTTTTGATTTTTTTATTTTTTTAAATTGTTTCAGCTTTTTATTAAAATAAGTTTATGCATTTACCAGTATTTTTCCCAAGCTTCATGACTCTCCCACAGAGACTAAAATTCATACACTTGATGTTCTTAGAGCTATGTCCTTTCATCTTTCTAGAACAAAGCCATTTTGAAAATCTCTTAGGCTTTTTGTAGCTTTTGGTAATAAATCCAGGGGGATTTTTTTTTTTTTTTTTTTCCTTTCCAGAGGCTCTCAAAGGGGTTTCAAATTGTATGAGGGTCTCACATGCAGTGAACAAACTGTCCCTCCCCTCTCAATTAGGGCTCACTTTACTGAGGCTCAGGCAACATCTGTAGCTTGTTTTAGGGGAATCCCTTACTTCTGCACTGTGCAAGGCAGCTACTTGGAGTTGAGTTCACATGCTCACCAGACATTGCTTCAGAATAAGAACTTCTAGATGAGGTCCCCTGGAGTTGTTAATTAGACAAAGATTTCATTGCCTGTCTTCTTGTGAGGTAAATGGTAGTTGTCTACAGAGGGATCCAAGTAGACCACTGCTAAAGTAAGAGAGATTATCTTATGATAACTAAAGTTCCCTGAGATGCTTTTGGGTAGATAGATCTCATGTTACCTCTCCTTCCCCACTGATGCAGAGTCCTTTAACCAACACTTGTATAGATACAGCGCCAGGAAACTAGGTTTACTTTGCCATTTATTTGCCTGTGTTATTACGTATAAGCATTTAACAGCCCTAAAAGTTTTAAGCCATCTGGCTCAAAACACAGGGCTATGTATTTATGAGGTATACACACAGGTACGTAGTGAGATCATGCAGCCAAAAGCATTACATAGATGACTCTACATATTCATGCCATAAAGTCATGCTACCAGCACACCAGCTCACCAGTTCCTGGTGACCTTCAGCAATATGGCTCCTATGCTCTATTTTATTGATTTTGTTGCTTCTGTTTATGTTATGTTTTTATTATAAAACAGGCTTACAGGAAGAATCAAAGTATGCAAAGTTCGTATTCTGATGTGCACACAGAGTTCAGGTCTGCATTTCAGTTATATGAGCTGTTCATGGTGTTTTGTGTTGAGCTGTTTGTTTAACTGCTTGCTTTTGCCACTTTAGTGTTCTTTTAACCCTGATTTATTTATGACTAGCTTAGTACTCTATATCATGCAGTATTTAATGAGTTAAAGACTGAGCTTTATAATAGGTATGTCATTATGGCCAAAATGGCTCAAGACAATGTCAGGGACAATATTAAGACTGTGCTTTATGTAAGAAATTACTGAATTTTACTGACTTTGCTGCATTCAGTAAAGAATCATAGAATAGTTTGGGTTGGAAGGGACCTTTAAAGGCCATCTAGTCCAACTTCCCCCGCAATAAGCAGGGACATCTTCAACTAGATCAGATTGCTCAGAGCCCTGTCCAACCTGACCTTCAATGTTTCCAGCGATGGGCCATCTACCACCTCTCTGGGCAACCAGTCCCAGCGTTTCACCACCCTCACTGTAAAAAATCTCTTCCTTGTATCTACTCTAAATCTACCCTCTTCCAGTTGAAAACCATTACCCCTTGTCCTATCGCAACAGGCCCTGCTAAAAAGTCTGTCCCATTTTTTCTTACAAGCCCCCTTTCAGTGTTGAAAGGCCACAGTAAGGTCTCCCTGGAGCCTTCTCTTCTCCAGGCTGAACAGCCCCAGCTCTCTCAGCCTGTCCTCACAGGAGAGGTGCTCCAGCCCCCTGAGCATTTTCATGGCCCTCCTCCGGGCCCACCCCAACAGGTCCATGTCTTTCCTGTGCTGAGGACCCCAGAGCTGGGTGCAGCGCTGCAGGTGGGGTCTCACCAGAGCGGGGCAGAGGGGCAGAATCCGCTCCCTCGACCTGCTGGCCATGTTTCATTTGATGCAGCCCGGGCTACAGTTGGCTTTCTGGGCTGTGAGCACACATTACTGTCTGACATCCAGCTTTTCATCCACCAGTACCACCAAGTCCTCCTCAAGGCTGCTCTCAGTCCCTTCATCCCCCAGCCTGTGTTGATGACCAGGGGCTGCCTTTAACCCAGGTGCAGGACCTGGCTCTTGTCCTTGTTGGACCTCATGAGGTTCCCATGGGATCACTTCTTGAGCTCCAGTAAGAACAAAGGTGGGTCTAAGGTCTGCCTGCTCCCAAAATCTCTGCACATTTTTAATAGTGCATATATACATTTTTAACCTCTTATAACCTTCACACGCTTTTTGCATGCATCCAGGTTCTGTGTCTTCTAAGCCAAAATTGTGACAGGATATACTGTTATACTAGGTTTTTTATCTAAAATTATATGTCACAGTTCTAGACCTTTTAGAGAGAGTCTGACTCAGGAAATTTCCTTCTCATCAAAGGAATGAGTGATTTGAATAGTCACATGAATTCTATATATTTATCTCAGCTAAAGTATACATCTAAACATCTTAAGGTCAATTTGTGACACCTAACAGCAGATGATTTGGAGTTGAATATGAGACTGAAATGAGCATGAAAGGGATGAAAGAGGGTGACTTTCTTTACACAAGTTTGAGTACCCTTTTCATCAGGGAAACATTTATTATTTTTTTTTATAAGACCAGGAATCTAGCAATGCTATCTACTCTGTTTACATTTTGGTCAGCAAGGCACAGCTGGAGGTAAGTCACAGCTCTCTAAAAGCCTCCTCTCTCTCCCATCCCACCAAATCCCAATCAATATAGCAGATTCAGTACCAGAGAAGAAATAAGCTCCCAAAAAGAACAGTGTAATTTCCCCAGAGGACTAAGGAAGGAGGAAGATTGCTGTGACTATATGGCACTAATTATTGGGAGATCCCTCTGATACAGCTGCGCTTTGGTCTTCGTGCATGGTTAGGAAAAAAAAAAGCTAATTCAGATATTTGTGTTCCTAAACTACTTAGCGTACAAAATGACAGGTTCAGAAGAATATGATGGGATGGTGTATTTTTTACAGCGCAATGTACCTGACACATATCTAGGCCATTAATTAGAAAGAGACTCTTCCTATTGCAGTTGCTTTACAGGATATAAACATCAATATAGTTTAGAAATCAGAGGTGGAAAGGATCTGGTGAATTATCAGCTTCTTGCCAATGCAAAATGCTTCTGAGATAAAGGATGTAACTGATAATGGATAACCTTTTCTGCATTCTATTCTTATTTGCCAAATTACAGACAAGGAATAGGAAATAAGACTTGAGATGACATTTGAGCCATGAGTCTTAAAAAAAAAAAAAAAAGATTATTAAAGACAACAACTGCGTTGTGTGGGAAAGGTCATGATTTAATTGCAAGATTGTGAAATCAGGATGCTAAGCACTGGGGTAACAGGTTCGAGAGACACATTCAGCGAAATGGCTCAATAGATTAGAGGACATTCCTTTTCATTTTCTGGATAAAATAACATTTCAAAACTCTGGATTAAAAAAAAAATTACCCGAGTAAATATGATGGCTTTTTAAATGATAAATTACATTTATAGGACCCTTCAGAGAAAAAGTACTCTTACTTAAAATAACTCTTACAATATCAAGCCTTCAAAATCTCATCATGAAATACTTACCTTATCTTGCTTTTATCAGAATCAGTCAGTGATACCAGAGTCATTTTAGCAATAGTAGCTGAGGTGAAATAACTGAGTAGCATGTAGACAGCCATTCTTGACAAACGTGCTATTATTCAAAAAGACAATGCTGTACCTGAAATTATGAAAGACTATTATATTCTGAAGATAATATTTGCAGTATGTCAAGATGAAGATAAAGGAAAAGTAGTGAAGGCATTCTGCATTTAGGTAGCCTAGAAATGTAAATGGGTTGTACAGTATTAACCAGATGTTTTACTATAACTTATAGCCGTGAATTTTTGTCTTCTAAAATTGATTTCAACCTTGTAAAAGAAGTTAGATTGGCATCATATGGGACTGAACTCCTCAGTTTATCCAAATTACAGATATGTTGCAGGCATTGCAATTTTCCATAAGCTGTGTTGTCAAGTTGTCTCAGCCCTGACCTACTTATGGCACCTCCAAAGATGAACGCATTTTTCAGTCTCCATGTTCATTCAGCCCTTGGTGTCTTTGCTGAACTTGCCAATCAGTGTCCCTGAGGACACTGAAGAAGAGGGAAGGGGGGCTTTTTGACGTGCACACCAAGTTTTGGACTACCAAGTCATGCCTCGGAGTTGTTTCCATTAACAAGTCGCCACTTACTAACAGTTTCCCACCATGATGTCTGACATCAGTTTTGTCCCTTTACCTATGCTTACGGTACAAACTAGCTGAGCTGTCTCACATTCTAGCACGTGAAAACTGTTGGCAAGTGTTGATGTATTTTTTCTTAATTCTGACTGCCATACACCTCCGATTAGCCATTACATAATACAATGTGTTCTGTATTTTATTTGAACTAACAGATTCCACTATTAAGGACATATATAAACACCTAGAAAGATGGATAGGCCCAGTGCGGTGGAGGTGATAGACTGCACACTCCACCAACAATCCCTGTGTCATTCAGTCTCCTGTTGAGTGTGAATTTAAATTGCTTAAATCCTGAACATTTCTGTCCTTTGAATATTATAAAATTTAAATCCTTTAAGAATTCCCTTGGAAAAAAAAAAATGAATCAAGAACAAATGATAAGATTAAAAAACCAATTATTCACTTGGATTTAAAAATCCATCAGGAATTTTCTACAACTCAAACTGTTTAGTTAGGTTTCAGTTTTCACATTTGATGTGCTTGATCTTAAATCGTTCAGTAATAAAATGGAAAAATTACAAATCAGCCTGGTTAAATTAGAATATTCATAAAATTAGGTGCCATAAGAAAGTCATTTGGTGTCTTAGAAAGTTCACTTATATAGTTCAAATAGATGGAAAATACTCTTTCATAAAATATAACATATATATCAGGATGGACACCAACCCTTTTCTAGATCCATGGGATTTTATGCTTCACCGGGTATTGAGAATAAGCCTCTACTAATATAAAATTCCTTGGAAGTTTCCTAAAATTCTGGACATGATGACTGGGAGAGTGGTTGTTCCTGGTCCAGTCCAAGCCAGAAGAGAAGACAAGCAGGCAATCTATCCACAAGCCTAAAATTAGAGTGAACCATGCCACCATCTGTCATTCCCACCTTACCTTATGGGTGTTAGGAAGATTGACTAAGAAAGTAAATACTGGTCCTGTGTAGGACTAGACTTGGGAATATTTTAGATACTTTTACCTTTCGTTTTCCAGCTTCACTTTTGCATGGCTAGATGTAGGACAGAGTATAAAATAATGTAAGAAAATGGCAGGAAATGACAGAAACAAATGATCTCTTATCTTCAGTAAAAGTGGGATGGATGAGAGGGTCAGAAGACACATTACATCTGTTTAATGAGAAAGCTGAGGCTCTGGGACTTGTTTACATCCTCCCTGTGAAAGGCCTTTCACAAGATCCAGATATCTGGAGGACCTTGCTCACACCTCTGGCCTTTTTACATGACCCTTATTTGGAAGGCAAGAAAGAAGTAAATTGCTTTTATAGTGTTTGGTGCTCTTTGACAGTTCATTTGTTTTTCACAATGACAGTGAGATGAAACTTTTTTGAAATATAAAATACACATGGGAAAATTTAATGTTTGGAAACCATGGAAGAAGTTCACATAGTTCAAATTAATAGAGAATCCTTAGGCCAAATGACGAGCAGTCTTTTGTTCAATCTTCTTCATTGCCCTCAAAGTGTTCAGAGACACCTGGCTTATCGGTCTCCTTTACCAGGAGAGCATCATCTGGTAAAACTGGGCTGCATGGGTGTAACACCAGACTTAATTTATCCTTCATAATCATTGCTTCAAACAATAACACACAAACTAGTAGGACACAAATTGGCCATAGTATTCCCGAGTGAGTGCAGAGCCCTTTTCTCTTTTCTCTAACTTTCAGAATTTAGCTGAAAAGTAACATTCAGTTACAGTGGAGTCAGGAAGGGGGCAACTTTTACATCTTACATCAAAATAACTTGAACTACACTTTAAAATGTTCACACTACAAAAGTCCAAGCTTCTGGTTATGGGCAAGACAAACCCTGAAGGTCTTGATTGGCTAAACTGAAAATTACTTTTGAGTTTTTTCCTATCCATTAGGGGTTGGAAAAACAGCAATCTACATCAGTATGTTGCAGATTTTGTGACCAGATTATTTTTGTAGTCAAATCTCATCTGTTTCCTCAGACCGCTCTGTGCCCAAATCACCAAACTTACATTATAAGGACAAGGTATGAAGACAATGTAAAAAACACTTACCGTGGTTTCATAGCCTCCCGTTTTGTACACCCTGGCAGCTTACTGAATATTCAGTTTTTTTAAGCCTGTGTATTCATTAGAGCTTTCCCATTTTCAGAAGGGCTGTTAGGAAAATGGAAAAGATTGAAAGTAACTTTGCATCATTTTCAAGACTTTTCTGCATCCTGATATCAGACAGTCCCTCCCTTTCTAAAATGCCCCAATGCCATCCCATCTACAAATGTGCATTTAATTTTCACTCTGCAAATTTAATTTTCATCTGTCATATATTTTGGAAGACTTAAAGCCTGCTTTTGATACAGTTTGTTGTTTCTAGTAATACAACAGAAGTAGTACGGAAGTCGTCATATGTCCTGGGGCTGCATAACAGCTATTCCCTGAGTATGCTCATCAGGCATATTTAATCCCTGACTGTCTGAAGGGTTGCAAGCAACATGAAGCTGGTGCTTTAGGAAAATACTATTACCTTTCAGGTTATGGTTTTGTATTTGGAGTTTAAACCAGACACTCATAAACAAGTAACTAAAAGAGAGGACAAAAACCTATCAGAATGGTTCACTTCTTTCAATTTAACATTCAAACATTAATCCAAATCTTAGACTCTGTTTACAGTGTGGTATGAGCCAGGGATGCCTCTGTGTTGTATGAAACTATGCTTTTAATATGTCATGAATTTATTTTACCAGTTTTTACAATTATCTTTTTCATTATCTAAGACGAGTTGCAGAAACACATTTTAGGTCATTAGAATGTTCCCAGAAAGGTTGCACAATTATTTCTGAAGACATATGTCTTATATTTTTATTGCATATCAGTCCACAGGTAGCTAAACATGAATACATAAAGCTGCAATGGCAAAGAAGAAATCTCTTTCTCTCACTCTTGTTCTCTCTGCCTCACACACACACACACACACATTCATGCACACAGACATATACAAAAGGAAGTTTCCAACCCCCAGCTTCCCAAATTGTTCAAATGTTTCTCAGCAGAGATGCCAATAAAACGAAAACCCCTGCAACCACAAAAGGACGCTATAGCAGGAAAAGGGAGAGGTGAAAGGAGAAGTATCTGCGCTGTGACACCATACCTGGGAACTTTAGGGTGCAAAACACAGTCTCACACTGTGAAAAGCAGATCATCAAAGCAGACTTGCTAAATCACCTTCCACTGGTAAGTACACAGGCCATGTACCCTCGCCCTGTAGCAGCCAATAAGCGCCTACCTATTTGTAATGCTGCAAACACAGTTAGCAACATATTTGTTAGCAGGTGTCACTGTGATGAGAAGAGCAGACGGCAGTCAGGCTGTAATTATTGTGTGAACCCAATAGGCGTTACACACTTCATTTTGGAACATATCACAGAATTCTTTAATAGCTGGCCTGATTATTAGGATCTTACGTTAATTTGTGCAGAATGTTATAAAAGTTAAGCAAGAAGATATTGACATTACACAAATGAGCGCAGTTCTGCCTGCTAGCTTGAACATACGGCAAGAAACAGAATGACACTGTCCAACACTGCAAATTTACATTTAACAAAATCGCTAAGTAACAATTTTACAGTCATCTTAATTTGCATCACTAAAACCTGGCAGCATTTCACCCAAAATGTATTAGCAGGAACTATTTATAAGATCAGTATCATGGTTTTCATAAAAAGCCAGTGAAATAATATGATTGTCAGAACAGTTCTTGCAATGGTGGTGCCTAACTTCCTTAGAAAAGCACGGTTAAGGATCACCATCACTGCTCCGTGAACACCTCTTAAAACAATTCATAGCAATATGACTGCAAAAAGGTAAATTGGGGTCTAAGGTGGGAAAATAAAATCCAGCTTCCGAGAGCAATCAAACATCATGTTATATACTATCTAGGGTGTGAGCATAAGCACTTCACAGTAGGTATGTTTTTAATCTATATTTGTCCAACACGGCACAGAGGAGCTACAACTTGTATTGATTTTGTCATTGTGTTTGTGCGGCAGGTGTGAGCAAATGGAGGCAGGGTCCCGATTCTCCAGCTCTCTGTGTCAGGAACCAACCTTCCCTCCACATCAAGTCCTGCTCTTCTCTCCAGTGCAATGGGAAAAGAAGCAAGGAGAGATGGAGCAGACCTGGGTGTTAGCATGGAGCCAGACAACAGCAGGAGGGGACGCGCCAAATCTTGGACGCAAGAAGCCTCTCCAGGTCATAGAGTTTAAGAAATACATTAGTACCCATAATTGATTTAATTATAGAAATGTAATTACCCTTGCATTCCTTTGAAAGCATGGTATTTTCCTACAAGGTCAAAAATTCCTCTCAGATCTGCTCTATAGTTCTTAATTACATTGATCTACTGTACTGACATATGTATTTTCCTTTGAAAAGGTTTGAAATCTGCACACCTAAGGAGTCCAGAATACTGAAGCAAATGCTATCATGTGGATTTGAACAGAATTTTGCCCTCAGATTAATTAAAAATAAAAATTAAAAACATAAAAACGCAACAAAAAAGTCTTATTTTCTGACAGAGTAGACCACTTGTATGCTGCTTTATATAATATGAATAATTTATATTGCTAAAAGTGCTTCCTCTGAAATATGGGTAGAAGTGGGTAATTGCCCATGGATAATACTTTATATATTTTGTAGTAGGAACATATCTCAACCTGAGAAAATACGCTGGCGCTAGGGCACAACTTTCAGATATGAATGACTCAATGAATCATGAACGACTATGATTTTCTTGGGATCTAATGGTTTAACACACACTTAAATATATAACAAATGCATGGAAAACCCTACACAATCTAAACTGTGTAGCACAGAGTGGACTGTGAACTCTCCTGAGCACTTTAACCGTTTGCGGTTTAAACAATAAATGAATAAATACGTACAGGGGCAGCTTTTATCTAGCTGATAGTGGCATCCATCTCCACTAGAAATTTATAAATCTTTCTGAAACCTTTCTCTATTGCTCTGTCTTAATAGTGACATGCAGTGGCTGCATGGTGCAACAGAGGTTTAAGACAACAGTATTGCACAAGTAAGAACAGCATTTAGCACATGACAACATATCAAAACTTGTTATGCCACACAACAAGTTTCCATAGACATTGTTTTTACTGGTATTCAAACACATTGTAGAGTTACTGTTCATCCACGCATCCGTGCAGTTGCACTCAGAGGGGATTTTGACAAAAAAATATCATAGCTCTGAGGCTTTTACAGGCTACAGTGTAGAGCTGCCTGTGCTGAAGGATCTAGACTGACGCAAACCAGACAGCAGCAGGTAAGAAATGTTCTAGAAAATGCGGAGTAGTTTTATGTTTTTAATATTAGCCTTTAGATCAGATAACCACTTTACGGCTGGGCCCATAGTGAAGTTACCTCACTTCTCCCTTCTGTTAAAGGCTCCCCTGCATCAGTTGTTCCTCTTTTGCACTTGCACCACTCATGCCTGCTGCTGTCACCGGAGCTGCCCTCTCACTGCCTCTGCTGCTGACCCACTCATCCTGGTAAACTGCATGGAATTTCCTTCTGCAGAAACATCTGTATCTCCTGTGGATTGGTGATTTAGCCCAACAAACCTACCAGTGTCTGAAAATGAAATTCATTTTGCTGGGACTAACCTCTTTAAAACAAGGAACTCATAAGGCAAACCCATTTTCATTGTTTTAAAGTACCAAAATTTGTCTAAAACATGGAGCTCAAACAATCTTTATCATTCCTTATTCTGTCCTGGGTATCATTTCTCTCTAGTTACAGTGTTTCTTATTAACTCCCCTAATGTCTGGCATACAACTATTTGACCTTCTTCTGGAGACCATGTTCCTCCCAACATAAAACAATATTTAGATATTACTGCAAAACTTCATCTATCTGAAGCTAAATCGGGGGGGGTGGGGGGGTGGGGGGTGACCTATTGCCTTCTACACATAAAAAAACTATTAAAAGCCTGAGGAAAATAGATGCCAATGCATTGATTATAGTCCTAAGGAATTTGGAGGCATAGCAAAAAGACTTAATTAAGGGATGCAGTCCAGCTAAGCCCACTTTCCAGCAACATGAGAGGAAAAATGGAAAATGCAAAACCATCTTTAGAAATCATCGTCAGCTTTACAGACATTAGAAGTCTTATTATCTGATAGTCATGTATGCATGCACAGGGACACTACACGGCATAGTCAAGGTGCTCTTTATATGATTTCCTGTATCTAAATTTCTTAGCATTATTTTAAATGTAAACATTAATTCTGTCATTCCTCTGGCTATAACAAAAATGCACTGCTTACCCTCCTCAACCTTTTATTTCTTCTGTGTATCTCCAGGCTTAAGTTTTCAGGTTAAATTGGGCAAAGGTTGTTTTTGTTTTCTGTGAAGAAAATGTATATTCCAGGAGCAGAACTGTCTTGATTGATACGTTATGCATCCATCAGTTGGGTTACATGGACTATGAGTCAGGGTATAATTCTGCCCTATGTCAGCATTTTCCTTTCCAAGTGCTTGGAACTGTGCATTGCAGAAACGTGCTTCTGGGGAGAATACTTCAGAAAATTGTGCTAACTCCTTGGTTCCTTCCATCACCACAATGTCATATTAGAAGGCACAAAGTGACATCTTGATATATTGCTTATAGCCTCATATAAGGTAAAGTCTTATTAGAAAGTAATAAAAGTGACCTCCTGCTTTTTTGTCCATAATCTTGTATTACGTTAAGATGGAAAATCACAGCTGGTTATGTTTGCCATTATTTTGTCATATTTAAAATAATATTGTGCAACACCAAGGTTGGAGTCTGAAAAATGCTAAGAAATAATACTGTCTGAAGCAATATATAAAATATTGATGAAAATACAAAAGACAAACATACTTCCCCATGGTTCGTTTTGGGTGTGTCTGATGAAGAAAGCAAACAAACTCTCTGCCTTTGCTTACAGTGCTTTCAACTTAAGTAGTTGCATTGCTCAGAATGTTGTAATTTAAAAAATTCTGGAGCTATTGTAAAAATCAGTTTAGTTTGGAGTAAAATGTGGTGTGCAAGTACATTGTGCTCATGACCTGGATTACACCACTGAGGGTAAAGTTATTCTGTTAATAAGCAAGAAAACATTTTGCCACCCTAAATGAGGTTTCCCTCCTAGAAGGAATAAGTTATTTCTTTGAAGGAAGGGTTAGATTTGGAAACCTATCAGGAAATATGACTTACAGTGGAATTTATATGAAATATTTTTGACACGTCTAACTCCAGAAATGTCTACTGTTCTATCTATATAGGGCAAAAAATCATAGTATAGATCTAATTTAATGCAATCAAAGTTTAGCTTGTCCTATGTTAGGGATGTTACTCTAGGGGGAACAAAACTGGTTGCAATAGTGAAATTATAAAAGTTGTTTTATGTCACATTAGTTAACATATGCAAGCTTATTTAACATGTGGACCACAAATAAGTGTAATTATATTAAAACAAGAATCTGTAGCTCAGAAGCAATAAAAATAGACTAGGTTGTATTATTAATTCTTGTGTTAAGGGTTTTGAGCCATGTTGATTGGCCTGAATTTTTTGATTTTGTTATGGTACAAAGGGATTGTTTGAAGTAATTTGTCCCCGAGAGAGGCTCACAATCCCAAGCGGGTTTCAATTCAGCAAAGCAAATCTAATTTTGTTTGCTTTATGCAAACCAGAAGGGGCTGTGGTTCATTCTGTTTTCACTGGAGGGGAAAGGCGCACTAATGGGACCTGCTGAAATGCATGCATTGCAAACATCATACCCCTGCATATATTAAATTTAGCTATGTGATGCACTGTGTTCATCATCTCATTGTGTACACAGATACGCTTTAGAACAAAGCCTTTAATAGTACAGGAACCTTACTACATTATGCCAACACACTATTGTATTTATATTTAATGCTACAACTGGAATTTCTTCCCTTGGATAAAGCGTACTGATATGTCGCCTCTTTTTTTTTCCCCTCCTGTTACTTGTTATAGCAGACAGTATACTGAGGACATTACATGCTTAAGCTTCAAGCCATCTGAAGATTAATTATATGGAGGTCTCATAATGGTTTTTAATTTTCCCTTTTTTACAGCCCAGAGTTAAATAGGAGACATGTTCAGGATCTGATTGCCAAAAGAGCAATAATCCCCAATCCATCAGATCGAGACTGGAAGATAAATGAAGGGGAATAGCACCTGCAAGACAGGTAATGCTCCAGACAATAACCACTGCTTTGACAGATTGCTACCCTCTCTTCAGAGCGGTTCCTTTTCAGGCTTTACAAATGCGGTATTTATATTGCCTAAAAAGTACACCAGATCTGAATAAATGCTGTATATAGGAAAAAATCCATTTCTTTGAAAGCCAAAGGAGATGTTGCCATTTATTTCACTGAGAGTCAGAGTGAGCCACTAAAAAGTTGAAGGATAGATAAATTTATTTGCATATAAGTCGCATTATTTATTTATTGCATTTTCATAATAGTGCTATGGTTCACGTGGTTGCTCAATTTTTTCCCGGGTGCTTGTGTTTTGAAAACAATTTTGATATTGCACAGAGACAGACACATCTCAAAACCCTTCAATTTGTCATTAGACATTTGGCTGCTTGCCTATTTTACTGATAATATTGCAAAACTACATTAATTTACTGAATTATTTTTGTGAATCAGTTCACACAGAATTCAGAATGATCCTTGTCATGCATCAGATGATTAACTATTAAAAGCATAGGTTTACTTGTTATGCTTATTGTGTGGTACAGTTCAAAGTTTGCTTAAGTGTGCAATTTAAATTCAAAGATGGGTTAGGAATAATGATTCTTCTGCTTTAAAAGTTCCTTCATGAAACACTACAGGAATATTCTTCTCTATTGTGTTCTGTATTGCCACTTACCTTCTCTTCAGCTACTATTCTTTCTTAACTTCTCATAAGATGTGGTAATCAAAAATTTTTAACACTCTAACATGAATGTTTTGTCTCAGTCCCCAAAAGCCTGATCACAGAGGCAGCTTGGATGGGTCAATGGGTCTTCTCTTAGGTCAGCCCAATCTCAGTGCAGGATCAGAGCCCTGCTCCATGCCTCCTCTGTAGTTCAAAGGATGTGACTGCACTCTTGATACAGAGAAAAAAAAATCCTAATATTTCCTGATCTTATAAAACCATTCAGAAGTAATGCAAACAGATAGGTTTTGGTTGTGCATTATCTTAGAATGAATATTTGAAAATAATTATATCCTCTATCACTGTACAACAACTACACGTTCTTTAATATCTAGGTCAACACAACAAAAACAAAGACTTGATGCACTCTCTCCTGCTAGATTCAGGCAAAAATTGAGATGTAGATGTAGAATCAGATTCTAGGCAAACTTTTTAAGGGGAGAGTTCCTTCCCTCAAAATAGTAATTGCTTAGGTAACAAAGTAAATGTTCAAATTGACCTGAAACTTCTTAAAACTGTAAACAAATAAAAATTTAAAAGGACAAATAGCTGAGTAGTTTTTTGAGAAGATAAACCCATTTGAAATTGGAAGGAAGACAGTGGTGTGATTTCTTCTGATGTTAACAATTTTCTGTGCTCTTCACTGAGAGGGACTGGGCCAAGATCTTTCCATGGTATAAAGGAAGACAGGAGATTTGAGTCAGCATAAATCAGTACCTGCAGGTCAATACTGCTCTTCAGAGCTTTATACTTTGACAGAATTACTTTGAAACTATTTTGATTTACTCCAGCTGAGGATCTAGCCTGCAAAAAAGGATGAGTACAGTTTAAAAGGTTAAAAAAAGAAGTATTCTGATCAAAGTAAGGTTAATGAACAAAAAATCATCTTAAATAAGAGTTTGGAATGAAAGAATATTTGTCAGAAGAGTTTAAATTGAGATAATTTTAGAGTGGGACCGGAGAAATGTTAAAATTATCATCAGTTCCAGTCATAAAGTATTTTCATTGCTAAATATGATTTATTACTTGCTTTTATTTTTATCATTCCTCATTTACATAGCACTAACCACTTTACAAAAATTAATAAAATAGCACATACTTTTAGAACCTTAAAGGCTGACTCAGATGAACATAAAGAGAAATGAAGGGAATGGATGCAATGTCACTTCAATCATGCAATACATAGAGCAAGAGCCAATCCTTGCTCCAAGGGGTCTTCTGTATGAATAGACAAGGCAGATAAGGAGCTAATATTAATTCCTCAGTTTATGGATGGAGAACTGAGGCACTGAAAAATCAAGGGGTTTACCCAAATTGACAAAGAAATTCTGCCTGAGCTAGACACTGAATCCATTTTCTTCAGGCTCTTCTTCAATACTGTTCCCTCCCAAAAAGTTGATGTATATTAAAATAACATAAACTTCATACGGTCTGAACTACTCAGCACATCATGTGGGGCCAAACCTATTTCAGCTTATTCTTAGTTGAGGGTCTGGCAGAGTAAAACGCCCTATTAATCCCTACAGTGAACTGATCTAGACTATTACAATTATTAGAGCCCAATTTGCAACCAATTACATAATTTAAAACATACACATATCCTTGTCAACATTATTGGATCTATGAACAGGCTTACAATTAAATACTTACATATGTTGTATTGATTAGCAACTAGTTGTTAAGAAATTATAATTTATTACTAACAGAGGGCGCACACAAATTACAGTCATGTACATAAAAGACATTTCTATCCTTTAGAGAGGGTTGAAATACAGAATGAGTAAAAGCTAAATTTCATAGGTTTATTAATTACACAAGACTCCCAAAGAGTTCAAATAAAAGTTTTATTTAAATAAAGTAGTAAGATCTGGTCATCTGCAGGACTTCAGGAGTTACCTTTAATCAACTTAAGGAATGATTGAAAAGAAATAGAACAAGAGAATTGATTTGTTTTCAGTAGGTTTTCCATACAATACAAATAAAAGTAAGTTGGGAGGTTATTGTAAGAAAAAATGTAAAAGACTTCCCACTTGCTCTATTCAGATTTTAAAAAATCTGTTTTCTGGGTACTTTTCAGGATCAAATATAGTAATGACTTAGAATATATTTAAAAATTCAAATATATACAAATTACAGAAAGATGTAAAGGATCTAACTCTATAGAAACAACTACTCATAAAGAAAAATAAAAAAGAAAACCCTGTGCTTATGAATTGCCCTTTGCTAGATCCTCTTTTTATAAAAGAAATAAATTTTTGCTTCTTTCACTAGTAATAATACTTACTTTGATTCTACAGGAAAAAAAATGGTTATCGTAAAAACAAAACACAGAGCTTTTCTGTATTAATATATATTTTTATGCCTGTTCTTGCTGTTTTTATTGGGAGTTCTGCTGTAGAAAGTCCTTCAGAGTAAAACCTTCAGATTTTCTGCAGAAAAGCTTCAGTGATGCCCTAACTACAAATGGAAAAAAAACCCAAACACCAAAACCCACAACTCCAATAGTGTTGCATAAGGAGTTGGATCAGTATTTGTCTTTTTTTTCTCAGGCTTTTAATTTAAGAGATTTTGAGTGACATTCAATGAAGTATTGCTTCAGCAATACCTATATACTGAAAACAATAAAATCATAAAAGTTGGAGATGAGAAGACACTAGCTCAGAGTAAATATATGCTTGCTCCCTGTGTGACAGTTCCTAAAGAACAAAGCATGATCAATGTCATTTAAATTTAAAACAAAGCTAAAGAAGCTAATTGAAAAAATTATATATGCACTAATTGATGCTATATATGTGTACATATATATATACACACATATATGTATGTATATATGAAAATGCAATAAAACAGGACTCTAATGATTGCTTCCTAGGCCTGGCACTTGCTTAGCTCAGGAATTACTGACCTGTGGTCAGAAAGCTTGTAGCTTGAATAACAGTCAGGCCTGATGCAATGTCATGTTAAATTTCTTAATAAATGGGATTTTTTTGTTTATTTTTCTTGGAGGAAGGATGCTGAAGTGTTTTGCACACTGTTAGCAATGCCCAAGGGCTGGTGGTGTTTGTACTCTATGTGCAATGCATTGCATAGGATTTTATTGTAGCAATTATTGTAGTTCATTAACTTTATTACAGCTGGACTAAAATAAAACATGGCTTAACAAATTTTAAACTAATAAAACCTGTATCGTTTATTCAAAATGATAACTCTTTATTAAAAAGTCAACCACTGGCATCATTTAAAAGGACTGAAGGATGAGCAGAAGTTAGGGTTAAACTGATCTGCAGGATATGCAAGAAAACATCGAATGGAGGCCACGTTCCCTGATGTTCCCTGTAGCATGTTACTTTGATCACACAAATGTTATGTTCCTGCCTTAACCACAGATTTGCACGTCCATGCTAGTTAGAAAGTGACAATCAGGGCAAGGACTCCGGGCAACCTGATGATGAAGGCAGTCTTGAGCAACCAAATGACCTGCAGACAGAATCAAACCCAAGTGCAGAACACTTAGCAAAAGACCTCATTCGAGTGATAGGGAACCACACTTGCTTCTTTCTTTTCAGATATGTCATTTAAACCCTTTTCTTTTATAGGTTTAAGGAATGGGCTTGGAAGGTGGACAGACTCTAGCAGCATTTGTCCCAGGTTCCTCACTTGGTAGTTGCCTCCATTGAGGCCAACTAAAACACTACCAATATCTTCTCTAGAGTCTTTTGTACGGGCACACAGGAGCAAGGGGAGATGGCAGTGGGGAATACCTAGAATAAGCACCCAGTACCACCCTGGGAAATCCAAGGAAAAGGCAGTCAGTCACTGTACATAAATATCACAAACATCAGATCAAATCTGGGAGATCAGACAATCAGAAACTAGAAAGAAGATGTTCCAGATGTTAGAGATGTGGCCCTGCGCAAGTGCTGGCTGTACCTGTATTATGTGTACAGGGTACTCCATAGAGTTGCCGTGAAAAGGGCAAGAGCACAATTAAGATGACCAAGTAGTATCTTTCTGACAGAGGTTCAAACCTATGGGTAGCTTTACGTGACACTATATTCCTTACCTGGAATATTGTTTAGAGCTCTGCTCACCCACGTTCAGTTTGACTCAGATTGCAGGGTATATATAATTGCTGGTGTATTTGGAGTAGTGACAGGAAAATACTATGATGGCCAGGGACTGCAGGGCCTGTCATATTAGAAGGAAGTCTAGGATCTCAGTAAGTTGAGCGAAATGAAGCCCAGGTGACTGGCTATATACACATCAGGCTGGGAAATACCTGGGAGAGTGAAAAGCTATTTACCAGGTTTAAAGCTATTTTGAAAAGACTGACACAAGAACAAATAGGTATAAACTGCCCATGACTAGCTTCAGTCTGGAAACTAGGGGATTTATAACCAGGAAAGAGGTAAACATCTGGAACAGCCATCCGCTGTTATGGAAGACAAAACATTATAACTACTTCTAAGCAGCAGCATCTTGAAATATGTCTTGTCTTCCCAGCAGGTACAGGATGGATTTAAGAAGCATAGTTTTTACTCTGATGACCTGCAGATTTGACACTCTGTTGTTATCCGAATCTTGGAGGCGTTGTTGCCAATATCAGCACTGATAGATATTTTTTAGTGTTTGTGGCCATTGTCAATGGATGGTATTTGATCTGAAACTTTTAGAAGAGTCAGTTGTGCACACATCCCCCTAAAGCTGAAAGATTTTCTAAATGTCTTTCCTGCGTTGTGCAATTAAATCTGCCTACAAGTTGCCCCTAATACAGTTTGTTGCATGCAAATACCAGATCCGGTTCTCCCAGCCTTACTTATGTTAAATAACCCTCAAAAAACAGCTCATAAGAATTCTCAGTGGGACAACTCACATGAGTAAGTGCTGCTATACATGACGAAGGGTGGCAAAGCCTGGCTTGGAATGAACAAGCATGATGCTTCTCTATTATTTTCAGCCTCCAAAGTGATGCTGCCTAAACATTGTTTCACAGCAGACTGCCAAAGCATTGTTCCTCAGATTTGGGCCACTCCAACAGAAGGAGAAATCTCTCAAAGGTATGCATATATTATTAAGCAAGTTCATGGCTTATCACTTGATTTTCACTTTTAATGTGGGCAGCTGCAGGCCAGCTGTGGGACAAAGGTGACAAAGGCAGACCAAATAACACATTT
Organism: Falco cherrug; assembly: GCF_023634085.1. Classification (NCBI taxonomy): domain Eukaryota; kingdom Metazoa; phylum Chordata; class Aves; order Falconiformes; family Falconidae; genus Falco; species Falco cherrug. Next base: position 797,792 of record NC_073702.1, on the reverse strand, counting down.
TGGAAGTTGGTTAATAGTACTTTTCAAAAGCTGTCATTACCAACAGAGTTACTCCATCTCATTATATCCTCAAAGCCAGCTCTGGCACTACCAGTCATCAGTGCATTTTGAAAGGCATCATAGCCCTCTAGCAGTGAATTATGGATCACACACCACCTTCCTCAGCAGCTTGTTGAACCAGAGTCATTTATTCAGTTGGTATTGAGAGTCTGGGGGCATGACAGTACATCTGACCCCTTTTGGGTAAAATTTGATCTGGCATTTCATTTCACAGGCTCAGCCACCAGTCTGTCAAATCTTCATTTTGCTGGTGCCCACTAGAATTGCTGACGCTTGTCTCTAACTCCTGGTGCTTTCATCTTTCAGTGGCAATAAACATGTCACACTGCTGAGGTGAAACACAATCTGGAATTAAATTTACTGCATATAAAATATGGTGCCCTCTTTATTGGTTCAAATACTTGTCACTCATAATTTATGTGAAAGTGTATGGCATTCATGAGGCACGAGTGCTGCTGGAAATGGGGGTGGGGGGAGCTGCAGAACTCTGAAGCACAGCAGTTTGCAAGAGCTCTTCTTCTCCTTTAACACTCGTTTTCCCATCCCTTGCCAGTCCTGACTGATATAAACACATCAAATATGATATCAATGCCTCAGCCAATAAACAGTGTGTATCTCAGTAAAAACAAGCTTGAGTACGTTTGGCTGTGCAGCTGCATATTTGCTGCAAAGAGGCTGGAGGAAGGTAACCAGTATTGCTCTCAGAAGAGCAAGTGTGTAGATGTTTATACGTGTGCATCTGGGGGAGGGAAGGGCGGGAAGGAGGGGAAGGAGCTGGATTTAGCCCTAGTCCATTTCAAACTCGCTCGCCATGCCTTTCCTTTTGGCACTCAACTTTTTCATGATTTATTCCAAATACTGTCGATCAGCTTTAACTAATACAGTTCTTGTATGAAGCACCTCTCTAATCTCTTCAAACACAGATGTGGAAGCACGGCTTAGAGCATGGAGGCCAACAAAAGCACTTTGCCTGTACCAGTGATTAGCTTTGATTGACATAGTACACTTCTGCTTTCACAGGCATACTTTAACACCCATAAATGATTGTTTTAAAATGAGAAGCACTGGGTAGTGCAGCCCTGGCTTTAGTAAATAGGCAGTACAAATGTAGTAGCAGATAACTGAGAGAATACAAAACACTTGATATTCTTTTCTGGCTTTTCTTCTTTTTTGGATTTTTTTTCCCATCCAGCATTTACTCCTAATTGTCAAAGAAAAATGATGACAACATGTATTCTGCTTAAACCTGGACTTTCAGTCCTGTCCTATGTGCACTTCATAGTTTTCATAGTAAGAGGCAACGGGAATAGTAGTCTGGTTTTGAAAAAATAAGTTAATGTAGAATTTGAGGGGGTTTCTCAGTTGTGACACATAACTTCACTTGTATTAAGTTGATGAAAATAAGGAAGGATTAGAAAGCAGCAGTATCAGGATGCGTAAAGACACCCAGACTACAAAGCACAGGATGCCAGGAAAAGAATGTCAAATATGTGCAGCAAAAAAGCACTTGCCGATGCAAGTTCTGTAGCTAATTGTTTAATTGCTAATTTTTTCTGGAATCCACTTGATGTATTTATGAATACAGCCATGTGATACTTGAATACACACTCAAAAGTGAAGTTCTAAATTAGGGATAGTATCCAAAACACTAAAATAACTTCCACTTCCACCCACCAAGCATTCATAGCCCCCTTATCAATCAATACAGCCCATTCTTCCTTTTCCCCTCAAAGAAAAGCCAAGCTTTGCTCTATGACCTACCAACCAGCCAGCACACATTCTGACGGGACAACCTGGGAAGCAAGTTACAGTTTTCATCACCTTCTGCTGATCTCAGTCTCCTGGTCACACATGAAGAGAGAGGTGTTTTCTTTGTGTATCAAGGAACCAAACCATTTAAAAGCACAAAAATTTGAATCAGCAAATAACACTACATTTGAAAATGAAGTGGAAGTGAGGGCAGACAATGGGGCACAGATGTAATGAGATCCTGGTGAGAAACAGCCATTAACAAGTGAATAGCCACTGTATGCAACAGGTGAAATTTCCAAGTGATCTTAAGATGCCAATTTGTGTAAGGTGTGTCACCAGTAATCAGTAACCCAATAAGCAAGATACTGCTGACAGAAAGGACTCCTATTTCTGCATTTAGGCTATGATATAAAGATCTGAATGTGCATTTTAGTTACACATTTTCTTAAAATGGTGGGACAGACAGCATTCTTTCCTTCCACTGAGTAGGATCTAGTGTCAAACCCAGTTGTGAGACTTCTAGTCTGGTCTGTAAGAGCAAACAGGGCACTACATGTAAATGCTGACACTACACACAGCCATAGTGAAATAGAAGTAAAATGGAAAGATAACTGATTGAAGTACCTCTGTATTCCAAACTACATCTTTTACCTTTATGAAGAAGAAATTTCAAGTAATGTGCACAAGCTGGGAAGTCATACATTTGTTTTAATTATTTTATGAGTCTTCAATTGATAACCTGGTATCTTTGCTATAGTATCAGCAGGGTCATGAAATCCAGAGAGTTTACTAAATTAGTACAGTTAGTTGGGTGATAAAGTCTATGTTCCAAGTTTCCATCTCTGTAAGTGTGTATGTGCACATGTGCCTATGCATGTGTGTGCATGTACATTCCAGCATTTTTGCATGTATGTGCACATACGTATTCATGGCATGAGTGAAAAAAAACCAGATAGAGAACTAATTTCTGCTGAATGCAGTCATCTTAATCCCATGAGCAAAGGGTAAGTAAATGCTAGTAGTAGGGATGTCTCATTCCCTTCTTTGTTGAACAGCTCCACTGCAATTTTTTTTTTTTAAAATATCAGTATTGCACACCAGAAGAAAAGAAAATATGTAACTAAACTAGCATAGATGCTGGCTATTCATGGCCTAGTTAAACAGTTTTCATGGAAACAATCTACACTCCCACAAGGACCTAGGCACATTTTATTTAGATTTACATGCAGTTTTCTTCTGTTGAGAACACGGTCAACACAATTCAACAAAAGCACGGACAGGACCAAGCATCCACCCTGCAGAAAACAAAAATGAATTCTGCTCTTGCAAGGTTCACAGGACAAAAATCACTATGGCAAATTTTGCAAGAATTAATATCAACCTTTTTGCATTTGAAAATGTTTCCCTTCATTCTTTAGCCTTCCTGTCAGACTCCAAGGATACTCTGGACTCGCTGCACTTTGCACTTCGTCCAGAAGCTGTTTGGTTACCAGTGCCCCTCAGAAAGTGAAGTCTTCTCCGTGAAAACTAGATACAATTTGGCTGGGGAGAGAACAGAGGCCTGAACAGCTCTTTCCCAAACAAAGGATTTCTTAAGTGGAAGAAATTCTCTTCGTCTCGCCTGAGTGGCTGGGCTGACATCCGGGGAAAAAGAAAATCCTATTCCCATTGTATGCTGCTGATGGAGAGCCTTGTGCAGTCTTAATTGTTCTCTGTCTGTCTGCTATCTGACATCTTATACAGAATGGTACATTTCAAGTCCTCTTCCAATTTTTGTCTTCTGACAGGGATCAAAACTGCCTTTTCATATATGCTCTTCCACATTTAAAACCCATGGCGACCCACTTTTCAGGAAAATCAGCAAGGTCCCTTCCTCAAAATCCCATGCAGAGGCTCACAGCTCTGCCTGTTTCCCAGGCAGATTCAGAATCATTTTCCCTTGGGTCAGCGCTTTGTGTTGTCCATGACTGGCAAGAGTCCCTGGGTGCGTTTTCTTCAGTCATTTCTTTCTCCTGTCTTCACTGCAGCCCATCCATTTTCCTCCAGCTTTTTTTTTTCATCATCTGTGCTTACGCTCTTCTCTTTTTCCTTTCTCTTCCCAGTTCACGGTCTCCAACATGCAATTTCCCCTTTTCACATGCTTTTCGCTCTTGTCCAATCCCTTCACCTCTCTCTCCCTTTTCTTCTGCACCTTTGTTTGCTTCCCGTTCTTCTGCCCTTCTTCCTGCAGCAGATTACTAAGGGCTGTAAAGCCTGCAGCCACAAGCTCTGCCTGATGAGGCAACCTGAAATAACAGCTGATATATTTTTTTAAACAAAGCCAATCCTCAGTTTTACTTTCTGTGAAGTTAACAGAGACTGGGTGTATTCACCACCACTTCCTGTTCATGGGCCTGGGTATGTTTTGAGGAACTTGAATTTATTCACTTGGCCTTAAAATTTTGGTCATCATCTCTGCTGCATGAAGATACTGTAGATACGAAGTTTTATCTGTGGAGGGGTTTTCCTTCATTTCAAATCTGTGTGCTGTCTAACATCACACAGAATACATCAAAACATGACTGAGAAGTGAAACTAACTCCATGCACCAGTCCGCATCGATCTTCAGGAGACAATAGAGGGAACTTCTATGTTGCACATGCTTCATTTTCTAGCACACAGATCTCTTAAAGCCCTGTCCTAGCTAGGTCAAAAATGTAACCCTGGCAGCAGGTTGCAAGCAAACCCTTACTCCCTGTCACCGTGACTTTCTTCAGCTGTCACATATCTGGTCATCGCCCACTTTCTCCTGCATGACAGGACTCTATGCCATAAAATGTCCTACCCTTGGCCTCCCTGAGTTTGAGGTAAGCCATGTGAAAGGACCCAATTCCTGTCACACAAAAGAAGAAATGGCATAATCTACAATATAAACTGAGAGAAAGCTGAATACTGCCTTGTGAGGGTTTGAACGCTTTCAAGTTTTAGATTTGCTAAAATTTCTGTCATGTCACATATCATCTATCTCATCCTCTTTCCCAAACTTTTGCACCTTTTTTGAGGCTTGGCCTTGATTCCTGCAATCCTTTAGGAGAGGCAATCATCACGTTTCTGTTTCCTTTATTAGCATTTGTCTTAAAGCCACTAGCACATGTCTAGTTATCTCTTGTTTTTTTCAGATTCCCAGATGTCTGTATTTGGCTCCAGCAATCTGTGTTTCAGAGTGTTTGTCATGTGTCAAGTTAAGATTATAACTTGGACCATCTAGAACTGCAGAATTTGGATCAGCATTCATGAGGGAGGACAGGATACTGTTTTCTCAGGAGAAAAGCTAGCTGGCACATCCCCTGCCCCATCAATTCCCATCTTCCCTACAAATAGGCCAGTAGAAAGACTCTGTGCTGCGGCGGCAGAGAAAGGAGATCCACTAGCAACATGCTTATTTTTGGTGTTTCAGCCAATTCTTGCTTGGATGCTCTGGGAAAATATTTGAGTCTAGACAGACCTGGCAAATCTATCTATTATATTTCATCAGCACTCTGCTGTCGATATGAAATGCAGAGTGTGAGGCAGATCAGAAGGAGAACTGTTGACTAAGCAGAGTAGGAGAATTATGAGTAGTCTTTGGTGAACACGGACTATGTAATATCTAAGCATTGTCTGCTATTGGTGAGTTTTAGCGTTATTTAATGTAAACCTCAGCACTAAAAGAATGTACTTGTGTTCTTTTAACAAATACCTGGCAAATACCTTTTAAAAATCATCTGGCACTTTATAAAAATCTAGATCCACCCAGCCTAATAAATCCCTCATGGATCGTACCACAATATATAGAACAGCACTGCAGATACAAAGCCATGTGAGTGCCTTTACACATATTACCTTCAATTTAATTTGCACACATTGTAGTAGTATTCAAAACATGGTGAAGCACACTTCATTGGAATCTAGCAATGTAAGATCACACTGAAGGTCTGTGGTTTCCCACAGCACATTCTGGAGTATGCACCATGCTGAAATACAGGCAAATCTACCTTCACTTGAATTAACCTTAATTAGCCAGGTCAAATCTAGTCACATTAAGTTTATGCTACTTAACCATGAATCACATTACTTAACTGTAGTGGCTCTTTAGCCATACTTAGGAAACTAAATATTTATGTGTGCCTGTAGGCATGTGTATATTTATATATATATATGTGTGTGTGTCTGCGTACATGTGTGTGTCTGTGTACATGTGTATATGTCACAGCAAGAATTCAAGGTGCTTTGCCCCAAGAAAAAGTACTGGAGTGTCTGTGTTGAATCAGTTACAGTGCTGACCATCAGATTACAGGTATGTTTTTAAAAGCATGGTTTGGTTTTGTATTCACCTCAGCCTGGATTTTAGTTTTTATCTGTGGACTTCCTCCATAGAGGAATGAGGTGGATGTAGAAAAAAAAAAAGATCAATTTAAAATTTGTTGCTTTGCCTACAGTATTCTTATAGCATTTGTGGACATTGATCAAATCTTAAGGTTCCATTTAAAAAAATCCCATCAATTTTTTATTTTTTCAGAATAGGAAATAAATCTTTAAAGAAGATGATCGATTAATTAATCACGGGGAAAAAATGAGACTAATGCCTAGGCGTTTGGTGATTAAGACAGAACAGAACAGAGGACTGGATAGCTTCAAACGGCGCTGGGCAAGTTTTGCCTCAGTACAGACTGACAGCGATGGGGCAGAACCTGACTCACGCCAGCCCATGCTTTCCCTGAATTTGCTGTCATCCTGTTGACTCCCACCTACCACTTCTGGCAAAAACAGTGATGAAAGACAGTGTAGGAAAAACACTTAGCACTACAAGACAGACATTGAGGTGCTGGAGCATGTCCAGAGAAGGGCAACGGAGCTGTTGAAGGGTCTGGAGCCCAAGTCCTGTGAGGAGCAGCTGAGGGAACTGGAGTTGTTTACTCCGGATACTCCGGAGAAAAGGAGGCTCGGGTGGGGGGCGGGGGTGGGGGGGGGGTGGGGGGGGGGAAGTGTATCTTACTGTTCTCTACAACTACCTGAAAGGAGATTGTACACAGGCAGGGCTGGGTCTCTTCTCCCAGGTAACAAGCAATAAGACAAGAAGGAATGGCCTCAAGCTGCACCCAAGGAGGTTTAGATTAGATATTAGGAGAAAAATGTTAATGGAAAGGGCATTCAATCATTATAACAGTCTGCCCAGGGACATGGTCGAATCACCATTCCTGGAAGTGTCCAAAAAATGCACAGATGTGGTGCTTAGGGACACGGTTTAGTGGTCAGGTTGGCAGTCCTGGGTTAATGGTTGGACTTGATGATCACAAAGGTCTTTTCCAACCTAAAATATTCTATGATTCTGATTTACTTAGTGCCCAGCCAGCACATAGCCCAAATTGGAATAATAAATGTAGCTTAAGGCTGAGCCTTGAAGTTGATCTGTGTTTTGCAGAGGGTAGCTGGGCTCCTAGTCATTCTGGTACATTGCAACATCTGGTACATGGGCCTCCTCCACCCCAACCATTGTCTGAGATCTGGCCTGACCCAGTTCGCTCACTTACAAGCCTAGTGCAATATAATTTAATGACACTCACTAAAACAAGTTGGTTTTCAGACAGGTTCTTATAGTATGCAGGCAGGTAAATTACACCAAAAAATCACTGTTGCAGGTGGTGGTAGTTGTCACCTCCCTCAGCAGAAGAAATCTGGTCTTACTTAAAAAGATTAATCTGCTCTCCCTTCCCTATGTATGATCCTTTTGCTTTATCAGGAATGAAACACCAACACGGAGCAGGAATTGCATTGCCAGTACTATAAATGAGATTGCTTTCTTAGCATTTTTTCTAGGGAATGTTCATCAACTAAAGTTATCCTAAGGAAAGAAGAAGATCACAAAACTCCTCTTACAGTTGGAGATCTTCCTGAGCAGAAGGTATGGACACAATGCCAGCCACTAATTATATTCTCCTTGGGAACAGGAATTCTGTAGGTCTCATACAGCTCCTCAGCCTGGAAGAATGTATCACCCACAATGCATTGCCCAGTCTGGCCATTATTTAGGTTTTTTCTTAAACCTTTGCTCTTGTAACCATGTTTTACAACAAGATCTTCACTTTCAGTTTAGAAAACCTTCCCGGCCCCTCAAGTACTGCAGCCCTACACGGTCAGATATCAGTACAATAATTATATTAAATCATACACTGAAGGAAATCTCATGGTTCTGGGGAGGTCTTGCTCATGATGCCTGAAATGTGTAGTGGCCACTCCTACACTAAAAAAAAACATTTTTGCCCTCACTGCAGCTACAGCTCTTGGACTTTAATCAGCATAATCAACAATATTACTCTGATTTGCCCCTACCCTAATCCAAAAGAGACCAGAGTCTCCTTGTAGTTGTGGTGTGTGGCTTTTTGGTTGTTTAGATGACAAACTAAATGACCCACATTCCAGCTGGGAGGATGCATGTCCCCATAGCACTCCTGTGGGGCCAGTCTGCACTGCTCCACACTCATCACCTGTCCCCAGGTCCTGGCAACCCCACATGCGGGTTCCTCTGCAGAAGCACTGGGATGTGCTGGTGCTCCCTTCTCTTCTCCCAGTCCATAAGCAATCTGTTACCCATTAGTAATCCCCATTGTTTTCCCTGTTGGGATCTGTCTATAACAACGAGGACTAGAGCTCTGTCTGGCAAAGGATGGAAGCTACAGCAGGGATTTCACTAGACAACTTGTCAACTTATTTACAGGCTGTGTATTAGTTAATATAATTAAGGCATTGATGCTGTAAATTAAATGGTATAGAAAACATTTTACTGGCATAAGATCTGCACAGCATTTTCCATACACTTGATTACGAAGCATGAAAAATGAACAAAATGTACAAATTAGAAGTCAAGATGCTCAGAGCTGCTGAAGGGCTTTACTAGTAGTATATTATTTCTGTTCCGAGGAGCTTTCAGGACATTTCCATAATGGATAGTTATGAACTTTTCTTCCTTCCTTTCCTTCCCCCTTTTTTTTAAGTGATAGCTGCCAAATTTCATAAATCCTATAATGTTCCATGCTGTAATTAGTTTGGAAGCCTGTAATTGTTTAAATTTAAGCCAGCAGATAAAGGCTGCCAAACCACTTGAGCAGAAAAGTTGTATTAATGGCTTCATATTATCACTTGCTGACTTATTTAATCTGTTCTGATCAAATTGTGATTCTTAAAGAAAAACAAGAAAAATGCAAGCGGTTGTTTTTCACTGCAAGGAGGAAATGGGCAGAATGGACACGGGCACACACACACACACAAACACAGAGAGTCAAAAGGGCTCTTGTGGCAGAAAGGGTGCATCGACAGTCTTGAAGGTCAGTCATGATTCAAAGGAAAATATGCTGTGGGAAGAGTTATATTCAGTAATGACAGCTAAAATTATAAAACATTTGATTACAGCCAAAAGGCTTCCCCTTGTGTTCCTGCACCGTGGTATCCTAGGACATCTTTCTCACTGTTAAATGAAAACCAGTACACTAGTTTTAGCTATAAGAAGTACACTAATGTGCACTGCTTACAGTTTTATACTGTTAACATGTCTCCCTTCACATATAGATCTTTCCTACAATTTGTTAGCTGGAGTAGTGGGATTTTAGCACTGGATGTGAGAAAAGATGAGAAGTGTATTTAAAAAAGAGTATGTGTCTTTGTTGGCATTATTCATAAGGGTTACAACAAATGTCATTTTAAAAAACAACAAAGAGAAAATATTGCAGGGTTCGTATGTTATTAATGGCCTGTGTATTGGTGTGCACCATTTATATAATGTTGCCATTCAGATATTCTGTCACCCGCTCGTATAAGATACTCTTACAGTAAGCATAAACTGAGGACAGCTCAAAACCATGATATTGGAAGCAGTCTAGCTGCTATTACTGCATCTTCAAGGAGTCAACATTGCATGTTACACATAAACTCAGCTCAAATACATCTATTAAGAAGTCATTTTACTAGTTTTAGATCAAACATGCTCAAGTTTTACAACCACAGTTTGGTCTTATACTTTGTATCATGGCTCCCTGAATGAAGGTTTTTTGGTTGCAGTACAACTTAAGCATATGTCTGAGCTTAAAAAAATATAGGAGTAATCTCATTAATATTAGATTACTTTCTGCACTTGAATTCAGCACATTCTGAAATTCCTTGATAGATCAAGACCTCTGTGAGCAAGAAGTTATACTAAAAATCTGACATCCATAACTCACAAGGAGATGGTGTTACATTTATTGCAGACAGCGACAATCATACTCTCTTTGGATTCACTTTTGGGGTATGGTTAATGACACTCATTGAAGGAAACATGGTCCTGGATTTGCCACCAAAGCTAAAGGAACATTTCCTTTTAATGACAAATGAGGTTTTAACACTTGTTTTTATTCTGGGTTGGAGTGAAAGCAAAATTTTTCTAAAATTTTCATGTGAAGAGAATTGTGTTGAAGTTGACCTTTTCAACAGAAGCTTGGATATGGAAGAGTGACTCTCTTAAAATTTTAACCACTAAAATTCTGCAAAATATTTTGGCATAATCTTGACAAAGATGTTCTGCCTAGCTCCTTTCCTTCCACAGCAAATTTGCTGTCTGAAATTTAGAAATGCAGAGGCACTGCCTGCTACATGTCATTTCTAGGGTCTCCAACTTAACAACATACATAAGCATAACCTTTTAAAAGCAATTAATTTTAATGCTTAAATGCTTAATGGATATGGCTTTCTGATTCAAATCCAAAATAGCCAGAATAAATGTACTGTGATTTTTAGGTTTTATGTTTCAAGTTGAAAAATTTATTGTGATTTTGAGGGTTTGTGTTTTAAATGGAACCATCACTTTGAACCTGATGAATAGGCAAACACTGGAAAATGTGGAAAATATACACAATTCATGAAATAAATCTTCTCTGATGGTTATTTGTCTCATAAAAAAATATTCAGATGCTGCATAATAGTAGTAGTATATGTTAGTTACTAACCAGTAAAAGCTGTTTAACTATCATATATGTAAGCCTTAATAGATATATTCAATAAAAAAAGGAGAAAAAAACCAAAAGCCCTTGCATGTGTAGATGAGTTATAGATCCTGTTTGAAAATGAAATTTTTAAAAGCTGTTTCTTTATGACAGGGAAATGGAATTTTTTATGAAAACTGAAGGACAAAAAGTTATTATTTCAGATTTCTGATGTTTTCGACTTTTTTTCAGTCATTGATTTTGCACTGAAAAATGTTTTCACAAATTCTTTTTCTTTCTCCTCTACCTGTCTAACATTTATAACTAGTACACCACTGGTTTGATAAAATGTGATTTGGTCTTCTGAATTCCTAAAATATATCTCTTCATCTACGGAAAACACTTTTATATCAACATATTTAGCACATTTCATTATTGTATGCCCTGATAGGTAGAAATATGAAATCATCTTATTTTAGCGACTCAAGATTTCTACATTCAAAAGTCCTGCTGAAGGGCTGTTTTGAAGGCCGATACACACATGTTTTACAAGGCCTTTTACCTCAGTAGAATCTTATCCTTTATAACAACAGTTATATGTGTGATTTCACACACATAATCAGATAGATCTTGGCAAATTGCTGATTTTTATTGCTGATATTGCTGATAGGAAGCTCTAGTGGGTTTCCATGGCAAGGGGTTGGTAGCCAGGGGGCTACTGGGGTGGCTTCTGTGAGAAGCTGCCAGAAGATTCCCCCATGTCTGATGGGGCCAGTGCCAGCTGGCTGCAAGGTGGGCCCGCCACTGCCCGCCAGAGCCCATCAGCAACGGTGATAGTGCCTCTGAGGTAGCACATTAAGAAGGGAGGGGAAAAAACTCCATGCTAGCCTAGCCGAAGAAAGGAATGAAAGTATGTGACAGCAACAGCCCTGCAGACACCAAGGCCAGTGCAGAAGGAGGAGCAGGAGATGCTGCAGGCACCGGAGCAGAGATTTCCCTGCAGCCCATGGTGAGGCAGGCTGTGTCCCTGCAGCCCATGGAGGTTAACAGTGGAGCAGATACCCAACTGCAGCCTGTGGAGGACCCCATGCCGGAGCAGGTGGATGCCCGAAGGAGGCTGTGACCCATGGGAAGCCTGTGCTGGAACAGGTTTGCTGGCAGGACCTGTGACCCTGCAGGAGACCCATACAGGAGACCCATGCAGGAGCAGCCTGTTCCTGAAAGGGCTGCACCTCACAAAAGGGACCCACACTGGAGCAGTTTGCAAAGAACTGCAGCCCAGGGGAAGGACTCACACTGGAGAAGTTCATGGGGAACTGTCTCCCGTGGGAAGGATCCCATGCTGGAGCATGGGAAGAGCGTGAGGAGGAGGAAGGAGCAGCAGAAACAGCATGTGATGAACTGACCGCAACCCCCATTCCCCTCTCCCCTGCGCCACTCGGCAGGAGGATATAGAAAAATCGGGAATTAAATTAAGCCTGGGAAGAAGGGAGGAGTGGGGGGGAGGCATTTTTCTGATTTGAATGGTAATAAATTAAACTAATTTCTCCAAGTCAAGTCTGTTTTGTCCATGATAGTAATTGCTGAGAGGTCTCCCTGTCCATAACTTGTTCCACAAGCCTTTTGTTATATTTTCTCTCCTCTGTCCAGGTGAGGAAGGGAGCAATAGAGTGGTTTTGGTGGGCACCTGGCATCCAGCCAGGGTCAAAACACCATAGAAGCAAAGTACATATTAAGTACATTTTACACAGCATTTAATTTAGTGCATGGTATAGATGCAATAGAGAAACAATTTAACTAGCTGGTATAAAAAGTGAAAAAGGACAGATATAATATAACAGCACAGCAGGAAATTTCAGTAGGCTTTGTAAATATTTTTTATAATGTCTAATCATAAAGAGATAGTAATCTGCTGAGGGACAAAGATTGGGTCACTGCATCTTTCAGTGCATGGGAGAGACAGATGGGCTAGAAGAGGGAGCCACGCTCCAAATAAAATCACAGACATTGACCTATGGGAGCCACGTATTTCTTGGACAACAGACTAGGAAGACGGATAAGCCCGGGCAAGACACTTGCAAAACATTAAAAGTAAGGATGAAGGTCTGTATATTGGACCAGGTTAGCAGCGTCCAAGCACTACACATCTACAAAGGCACAGGAGCTTCTGCACATGCAGCACACTGCAGATATCAAGTCAGGGCTGCCATAAACACTCAGTCAAAAGGAAAGCTATTAAACTGATGAAGAGTTTCATTTTGCCTTGCATTGCAAAATGAGTTTTGCTTGTTATGGCACCAGCAGGCAGAAGATACCCCCATTGCTCAGCCTGGATCCCCACAAAAGGAGTATCCTGTATAAAACGGATACAAAGCCCAGACAATATCTAAGCACCAGCTCTGATGTAAGAACATCTGTTGATTTAATTATGATTTAATGACATGCACTGAGGTTTGTCTGGTATTTTGAGGTTCTCCATTCAAGGAAAAATTTTTCATTAGAAAGACTAAATTAATTAGATAGCATGTGCAAACAAACTACTCCGTTTGTGATTATGTCTAGGTGAGACTGTTATTTTACTCGAATGATTAAAGCTTCTCTATATGATGCTCCTCTTAGCACTGATTTTTTTTAGTATGTTTTGTACCAAGCAACTTGAAGAAAACAAATTAAAGCAGAGGATTTACAAGAAAGCCTTACAAAATCCCAAAGATGATTTCTTCCTTACCGAACTCGGGTGGTATTCAAAAAAAGAGAGGTGGGGGAAGCAAAAAAGGAAGAGCATCATCTAAATTGTAGGGAAAAAAATTAATTACTAAAATCTTAAAAGCTGCAGGGGAGACATATGCCTGTAATCAAATTCTGGGAAACAAGCCCCTGCAAACTCTCGCATTTCAACTTCCAACTCACTACCAATTCATGCTTATTTTGTGATGAAGTGTGAGTTTTATAAAACTAACAAACAAAAATCAGTTACAAAATTTTCACTTTTCCGTGCAACTAGAAAATCCCCCAAGTTCGAAACAGTGAAGCGATCTGCCTTCCAAACTATTCAGAAATGAGGTAATGGCTTTACTATTTCATTCCTTTCGTAAAAGCAAAGAATAGAAGCTGGGAAAAGAAAGTCTCAAAAAGTGTGCTCTTTATCCCCTCCGCATTGGCTGCCTTCTGCAGCTTTCAGCCCCAGGAATGCAAGGGATGATGTAGTACAGACGGTATGTACGGAAGCACTTGCAAACCTATTGTACTTAATGAGACTTGGAAACCAGTCAGGACCAGGGCACTTCTTCTTGTGATGCTTTTCATCAAGCCCACAAAGCGCGACAGCGGAGAGGCGTGAAATGTTACATAGTTTTTGTAAATATTTAGGGCAGGATTTTTGAAAACTAGCTGGCTGATTTCCAAACATCCTCAGCTACCCAGAAGCTCCTGCTGAAGATCCCATTGCCTTCAAGGATCATCTGTGTCCCATTTCAGATCTCAGCCTCAGGGAAAGTGCTACTGCAACAACAAACCAGCAGACAAGCAGTCAAAAAGGAGGAGATGAAGAGCAAAACACCTTTCCATACAGAAGGATAGATAGTAGAAGAGTGTGCTGTTTTGAAGGGTTTGGATTTTATTTTCTGTTTTACACCCAGGTCTCTGTGCCTGTCAATTCTACAAACATTTCAATATTCCTGACTTCACAGTTCTTCACAGTGTAAAATCTAACACTGCCAACAAAATATTTAGCCTTAGGTTACACCAAAATCCTCTTATCTGGAGAAAAATGGGGCAGGAGGTTTGTTTCCAGCTGTTGCAAAAGCGTGAAGTGGCCTGAGCTAAGCCCAAGGTGAAACAGACTTAGCACAGCTATATGAGAAGTATTGTCCAAAAGCACATCTCCAAGGCCCACAAAGAGACAATTCAGGCTTCAGGTATGCTGTGTTTCATTTATTAAAGGGCACGTTCATACCACTGTGTATGTGTTTGTAAATATACACATCTATAATTTATGAAGCCACCTATTTAAGATTCTTGTCACTTATCAAGATGCTTTTGAGGCTTGGTTCCTTATTTTGCAGACCAAATGTTAACATTTGATTGAATTTATTAACACAATTAAACACAAAGTGTTCCACATATCAGAAAGCCTAATGTCGGAATTAATCCCCAAAAAATGTGGTGATGCTTTAACTAATATCCTGTGACCTCCTGATACCCTTGAACACTGTCCTGATGAGCTCAATATAAATAATCAGATCAGAGGTTTCCCATGGAGCTCTCTAGAGGATATCGAATGTCTCCTGAGGGGATGTGCCTACCCTTCTCTTGGCCCGGAGAACTGCAGAATGCACTCCCTGCCTTCTCCCAGCCTTCCCTCCCCCCATCCCTCACAGTTGTTCCTTAGCAGAACAAGGTGCCAAACCTAGCTTTTGTGACCTTCAGAAAAATACTCTCTTTGCTGACTTTGATCCCAAACAGAAGCAGGATGTGGACACTCGAAGGCTGAGTAGGTTGGTAGATGGCCACAAAAAGAACGACCTAGGGATAGAAATCCAGTCTCACACTCACAACCTAAAAATATCTCTTTGATATTAGTGACCATCCTGAAAAAAAATAATTTGCTAACTTCTAGTGATTAAGACAAGTATCTATGCCCCTGTCAAGATTTGCCAGATGCAGTCCAACTTTGCACAAGCCAAAACAACAGCACTGAACCTAACCCATGTGTGGACAGATGCCACAGAATCCAATCAAAGCAGCACAACCCTCCACTGAAATCTCAACAGCACACTGTCTGCTCTGCCACTCACCTACCAACTGGAAGTCAGTTAGAAGTGGGACCTTTGTCAGCAAGCTGATCAAATCATACCCCAGCCCAAGCTCTCCTTGTCGGTAGACTGTTCCAATTCCAAAAGAACAGGAAACTTATTAAAGGCAATGTATGCGGTGGATTTTCTCATAACCACTGCAGTTTGCAATCTGGTAAGACACCAGAGGCATTTTTTGCTGTTCAAGAAGAAAGAATCATTAACCTACTTTCAGACTGGCACAAAATTCTTGAACACTTTCATTGGGCAGTGCTAAACGTCTGGACGCCACGCCAGTATAACAACAAATTGTTTCCCCATGTTGAGTCCTTGAATGACATATGAACATGTTCATGGGTTCTGCCAAAAACAGAAAGGCAGAGAATCTGAGGGATCTTTATTCTTTTCCTAGGAAAGAAGATGAAACATGCAGACTCACCTTGACTTTTTTGACTTTGAACTTTTCAGGCATCATGTAGGTTCCTTGGTGGCTGGAGAGGCCACAGCTGCCAAGCACATGTGATTCTGCAAGAACAGCATGCTCCACAGCCCAAACATTTAAACTGCCCTGAAAAGAATGATAAAATAGAGGCAGGCTTTTGGAAAGGTTTCTTTAGATAATTTTAAGGACTCACGGAGGCCTGGCTGTTTTCTCACATCTTTCCCCATTCTGTTATTCCATAGACATCTGCTATTAGCTAAAATATTGAATTACAATGATCATTTTTTCATTCTTAAATTCTTACAAAATTTGCCACCCAAAAATATTATTCTTTAACTCATAATTTGAGATTACTGTTAGTGGCAGGTTTGTGATTTCTCAGAGACTTTACATGCCTTGTTGATCCCTCACTCCACTCAAGATGAAAGTAAAGATTTCATATTCCACTGCACATTCTAACAGCAATGGTAGTTAGAACATTATATTATATATATAGTCAATATACATGTACAATATACATACATAAATCAGTATTCTTACAATAATTTCTGTATTTTATCTCACATAATCCCCTTGTATGACATAGCTTTTTATGAGTCCTGAAAGATTACTCTCTCCCCATGCACTGCTCCTACTCAGACAGAAGAAACCAAGTTCATGCATTATTGTCCTCTACTATTAAAAAAAAATAATTGATAAGTAATTATTTCCCAGAGCCTCCTGTCAGGTCTTCCCCACTGTCAGTGTGGCTGACTCAGAGATGTTTAAGGAGGAATCACTGTTCCGTTGCAGTACAAGTCCCAGGGCATAGCTGACGTGTTAACCGACTTGGTCATGAGAAACACACAAGAAGGTCCCATCAGCTTTTAGTGTGTATGTCTCTGGGTAGTTCAGGTCTAGCATGTAGGACAGCACTTAACCCTATTAGAATATGTTTGCATGGTAGATACTTATGATGCTTAACGCATCTTTCCATTTTCATGTCTATGTTCCAACTAATCTTTGACAGAATCACTCTTTTGTTGAAGAATGCTCTCAAAATTGCAGAAATCAGATAAGTGCTTCTGACACAATCCACTAAATCTCTCACTTTGCTTTCTTATTAAGCTTTCTTTTTTCTAGTCACCAGCAGTAACTAAAAGTCTCATTGAGTTTTTACCTTTCCCCTGTTTTCTTTGAGAACTATTTACTGGCTTTCAGCCCCAATGAAAAGAAACTCCCATTTAACAAATGCACCATATTATATAGTCCAATCAATTTCAACCCTCTTTACTGATCATTTGGCTTAATTCAGAAGAAAAGATGTCATGCTTCACATAAATCACTTTTTTTCTCAAAAGAATCCCTTATTGAATAAACTGTAGTGTCATTTCAGTCAATAAAAATAGAGCACAAAGATCCCAGGCACCTTTTGGTAGTTTACGTTATTTATCCACCTGTAAAGTGACATGATTCTGATGCAAATTAAATACATTTTTAACTTAACAATTTCTCTTCTAATAGAAAATTACTACAGACGCCTAGAAATGTCCCTATTTATGTAAGTGGGCTTTCAATTACTGTAATCCCACAAGCACTGTACATGTATATATGCCTGTATTCATTCACCATTCTACCAAAATTGAACCCATTAAGTGATGCTTCACTTTGTTCTTGTTGGCACTGCCGTTCAGGTGCTTTGATAAATCAAGCAGATCGAGTCCTTTTAGAATGACAATTCAAAACCATTCACTCTCATCTTTTCATGGATCCAGGTTGGAAATATGACACATTGTAAAATCACACTGAGCCTGATTCCTGGCATAAGGTAATAGATGGATGATTCAGCAGTACTTTTGCTCATGCCAGGCTGAGCAACAGACCGGCAGATCAGCCATCAGTATCTGATTTGGAACTGTATGGTCTACCTTAAAAAAAACAAAACAAAACAAAACAAAAAAAACCCAAAAAAACCAAACAAACAGAAACAAACCAAGAAGTCTCTACAGGACATTTTTTTTTCAGTTGTGAAGACACAGAAGTACCATGATACTGACATTAACATGGAAACCTTTATTTCCATATTTACGTAAATTGTCTACTGTAGTTTCAGGAATGTAAACACATGAAGTTTCCATGAACTCCCACGTGCAGTTTGGAATATGGACAAAAGGGATAAAATCCTACTGTACTTCATTTTTAGAGATCAGAGAAAAAGCTATGTTTCACATGACAACTATAACTGCTAAATTGTAAGCTGCATAAGCATCCGGGGCACTCAACACATCTCATTTTAAGCAACCATGTGTTTGAGTTTGCCAATAATATGTTCTGAATTCTTCTACAGATACTGGAAGTGTGTGTGTGTGTGTGCATGTGTGTGTGCTGTCATAACCTATCTGCCCAAGCATGGACTGTCTTGAAAGATTAAGTGCACCTATTTTGAACTGGAGGCTGCACGCCATAATTTTTAGCTAACCCGTTTCCTTCTTAGTGAAAACAGAAATAAAAATATATTGTGCACACTTCATTGCTAGAACCTTTGACCTCAGCTGCCTGTCTAGCTGAGACTGTGATGAATGCTTTGTGTCTCTTCATTTTTAATTGCTCATAAATTGTTATCCCATGAAACACAAAACTAGCCTTGTCCTCATTTTAGTAGGGGTTGGAGGTCAGCCTAACAGTAATACAATTAAGGAGTGTCTTTGTGTGGGGGTGTGGGAGTGAGGAGGGCAGGAGGGTTACAGAAGGTTGTGGTAGTGAAAGATGTATTCCTTTCCAAGGAAATACAAAGCAAATTCCACGCTTACAAACAAAAGTCTTTAATGTTTGACAGCGTTGAGGAAAGCTCCTGGGAGGGCATTTAGAAAGGCAATAAAGTAGACAAGATTTTCCACATCTGTATGACCATCCTTAAACATACGTGTACACATGGCTGTATATGATAGCACCGACCTTCTCTTTGCAGTGGCAGGCTTAATCCTCTGGGTCAAATTTTACCCAGGCATGCATGTTCTGACTTGCTGATTTCAGAAGAAATGATAGCCTACCTTTGACTCCTCTATAAAATAATCTAAACCACATCTGTGAAGATAACACTGTAGAGTTACTTTCCTCTGGTTAATCTTCCCTCAGTTGACACACATTTCCTTCCTGTTTTTGAAAAGTTGGACTACTCTTAATTCAAATAATATACAGTACGCCAAGACACAACGATATCTTTCACTTCTAAAATGTCTGGTAATAAATAACAATAAAATATTAGCTCAGTGACATCAGAGAGCTTAGCGTGCCCAGATATAAACTTCTTCTGATTTTGGTTTAATAAATATGCAAATAAAGCAAGCTTACTGAATTTGCTTTTACCTTGCAACATATATAATTCTGTTTAACAAAAAAATGTTATTGGTCTTTCAGTAACTGAGCATGTCTTCAGATTCCTACAGACCAAACCATTCTGGTAATAGTGGGTTCTTGTTAGGGTTAATTTAGGCAATTTGTTCCAAATTCCATAATGATCTTTGTTCTCTGATTTAGCTCTAACAAGATTCAGTACCTGCAGCAAAGCCACCAAGTTCTCAGAAACCTGTCACAGAGCTTGGAAACAGTCTTCTCCAGCCTGTTGCACAGGCTAATTTTAACAGCTGTTAAAAAAGTACTGATAGCTATAAAGAAAAATAGCATTTAGCACCCACTGTTGAATTCTTCCTGGAGGACAGACATTTCCACCATGTAACCGTAGTACAATGGCTGCTATCAGCTCATAGGTTCCAGCAGTCCAGATAGCAGAAATTTTTAGTCCCAGTAAGTGACACACTGCTGAATTCAGCATCCCAAGAGTCTGTACCTTCTCACCTGCATGCTCACCAGTGACCTGTTACCCCACTTTCACAAAAAGGTCCTACAGTTTCATCAGATACTGCATGCAAAGAGATAAAAGTTACTAAGGGAGGCTACTAAGGTCCCAAGATGAAAATTTGAACTGGATTTCCAGAGTATTCAGTAGCTTTCCTTCAGATCTATGTCTTTTTTTTTTCTAAACTGAAATATGTTATCTGTCAATTTCTAATATTTTATCATTTTATTTCATAAAATATTATTTTCCCATGAACACTAATGAAGTACTGCTAGGAAAGAGAACAGAAACTAATGGATTCCTGCTTGCTTTAGCTGTGCTAGTAGTTGAAATTGCATATGTTTGCTAATGGTCCCACTAAGATTAAATTATATTTCAGGCTGTCTATAAACTGAATTCTTGCCTTATCTTTAGCAGATAAAAGAGCATATTAGCATTTACAGGATTTGGGATGGAAAAAAAATGTATTTCTCTTCCATATAGGGTCTATAAAATTTTATCATGACTTCCGCAAGACTTACTGGTTTACTTTAAATATCTACTCCTTGAGACTGGTGATTCTATGAGATTCCTAGCTTCCTTAATCAAAACATAAAGGCCTGGTACCATCCCTCTGTACCTCCTCTACGTTGTGATTTAAGCACCAAAGTTCCACCTTAAATCACAGATAACAATATGGACTGCCTACACCCCAGCATTACTTGAAGTCTTCAGTGCTAAAACCTGGTGTGTTCTTCCACAGTCTGTGGAAAGCTCTCCAGCTGTCTATGGTTAGAGGAGAATGTACTCAGAAACACTCTCTTCTTGCAGGATAGGAACCTGCTTCTAAGAAGGAGGAAATTTGCATCTAAATATTGAGTCACCTACATCCTCCCTGCTGGAACTGGAAAGTTTAGTCAGAGTTTAACATAAAGCTGCTCTTGGGTCTCTCTTCTGTTATAATTTAGTAGTTAAAATACGCAAAGAAGAGAAAACTGGATGCTAGACTCCCCTACCTCAAGGGATATGAACCTAGGGTCCACAAAAATGCCTCAAATATGAAGCCAGGGCTACGCTAGGTGTACACCTCTCTCCCTGCAAGCCAGAGAAATATAAAGAAGCTGGAGAAGTCTCTAGGTTAGGACTTATGCTGAGGAAAGGTAGTCCTGGGAGTACACAGTGTTTTATTGATGAGAGTGTACTGTTAAGCCTTATGCTCATTTCAAGGGCCAAGATCTGGAACTTTAGCTGTGCATCATCCCAGGTAGAAGTCAGGATCCTACTTTCGTTCCAACTCCATAAGGGCCTCACATCAACTGTGGGTGTCTTTCCTGTCTCCCACTTGAAATCCTCACACCTGGCACATGGGCATTCAGCCCTCTCTCACCTCCTGAGCAAGTCACATCTGCACATTGCTGCCAGGGACTCTGATTCTCATAAGAACACCTTGCTCCATGAGATCCTCCTACCTGTGCAAGAGGCTGGACAGCTTGCATCTCAAACTGAGGGAGGCACTGTTCACACTCCACACTCAGTGGAATTGTCAAGACTGATCTCTCAGGATCTTCAGAAATGCCCAGCCCTCTCCGTTCTTTATGTGTATGGGTATTTTCAGAAGTTCTCTCAGGACTTCCTACCTAGAATTTAAGCATACCTTTGTCCAACATGTTTTGGTCAGACAAAAGCCTAAGCTCAGCCTGCAGACTCTGGTAGGCTTTAACATTTACACAACCCTTCTACAGACTTAATTGGAAAAAGCCTAGTATTAACCAGATTAAAAATTCAGGGTGTATGTGAAATTTACCACAGCACAAGTGACAAAACACAGTGTTCATGTTGAATCACAGCATTGCATCACAACATTCTCATTGAAAACGGCAGACTGGTTACTTTTCTCTTAGCAAAGTCTACTATTTCATATTACTAATGGAGAAGGTTTCTTTCAACAATGCTGACGACATCTAGCCAGCCGCTCAGCAGGAATTTCCAGCAATGGGGGATCTGAGTAATAAGAATTTGATGGGTTCTCCCTCTTAATGTTTCCTAGAAAATGGTGATTTTGAATAAGTTTGGTGGTAAAGATGCCGTTTCCATAACTTGTCATGTGTTCACTTGTTCAGTTAAAGTAAATGTTCAGAAAGGAGACCAAATCCTTGCTAAATTTGTATTGGATAATGAAAGGCTATATGGTGTTTTGAGGCAGATCGTGAGAAGTGAGATGGGATTAAAATCAGATTGAAAGCAAGCTATCTCCTAAAGAAGATGTGGTCTGTGGGTGGTTTTCTCAATGCCGCTGATAAAGACACCATCACCTTTTTCCCCTTAGGAGTCCCTTACAAGGGGAGGGTAGCGGCCTCAGCATCAACGGCCAGCATGGCAGGATGACTGCTGATGGTAAACCTCTGCCAATGTGTCAGAGAGAAGGAGGGCTAAGTCTAGCTTTCTATCAAGTATAACAGATTGCAGATGAAAGGCCAGTCCTGTGTGAGTTGTTGAAAGATAGTTCCCAGGTGTGTTACTTAACAAAGCAGTGGCCCAAACTATATTCCCGATGTGTCTATTCCTTTGATGTTGAGGAAGTCCAACACTATTTTTTTTCCTTTTTTGCAAAATACCACTTTTTAGAGCTGTCATTTTAAATGAACCTAGAACTGTGCATTGTAATTAATTTTCTTTTTAAATATATTTGAGTCTCTTATTTGGAGAAACTCATGCCTGACAAATAGTGCATCATGCGCTTTTAAAACCATTTAGTATTCATCATATACTACAAAGGTCTTGAGCTTATGAGGTATTTTTCTTTAGGGCCATGGACTTTAAACACAGTGTGTTTCTCAAAGAAAAGGAGACAATGAATTTGAGACTTCAAGTAGCCAGTGTTAGGGCAAAGCTAACGATCCTGCAATGTCTTCTCCAGAAGGTGGCAGCCTCTGAAGAGAACCATCCTGGACTATAGCGGTCCCCTTTGATGTGCAAATTAACTCTTACAGAGGAGACAACTCATAGGGGAGAGAAGTGGTGGTGTTTGGAAAGTAAGTTGCTTGGTAAACATGCCCATTTTTCAGTCCTAGTGTCAGAGGGCAAGACGAGTCTGGCTTTCCAAGGCACCTGGCTTTGCTTCATGACAGGAGCATGTTGCCATCTTGTACTTTCCTACCAGTCTCAAGACGAGAACCAGGAGAGCAGTGAAAGCTGTTAAACGTAGTTCATAATGCAGCCATATCTTTGGCCTTAGCTCCAGTGAGCCCAGATGGGAAATAAAGGTCATTTAGAAACAAAGCACTTCCCACAAACTAGAGAGAGATGTAAAACGTACTTACCTACTCATAATTTTCTTTCTCTGAAGTGGATACTGGGTCCTCTGTGACCCATTAAAGCTGGATTATTCTTCCGCTCCAAACAAAGAAGCTATCTGATTTTTTTGCTAGCTTCTCAAACTAGTGCCAGCTTCCCAAAATGGGAAGACAAACTACAAATCTTGATGAATAAACATTCTGCAAGATTAGCCATCTCCAAGCAGGAAATGTTTGCTTTTATCTATTTAATTTATCAAACAAAAAATGGAAATGAAGATGGTAAAGCAAGATACCAAAATGAAGGAATCGCAGGATTTCTCCCTTAGCTCTCAAGAGGAGTGCTTTCTGACGGACAAAAGGAAGATTAGAGACATGATGCAAATGAGACAGTGTTCTGGGTGGGGGCTTTCCACAGCCGATGTAGAAAAAGGAAAATTCCAAGCAGGTAAATACATTTTAGCTTGCTCCCTTGTGGGTGTCTGGTGCTCAGTGATGCATCACAGATGGGACATATCAAACAGTAAAACAATTCTCCACAAGTGTAAAAGACATTTAGGATATAAGGAAAATTGAGCCCAGAGGAAAGAAAACCTTTCTTGGCGGGGCCGTGTATTTTATTGTGATGGGTTGTGTTGTTGAGGTTTGTTTTTTTTTACTGCCTTCCCACAACATAGGAAGAAAGCTTTTTTTTTAAAAAAAAAAAAAATTAACAAACAAGTCCTCTAAATACTGCAGAATTTTGTGCCTACAGGTCACGGTTGGTTTAAACAAAAGATATGGGAAAGCATAAAAGAACAGGTATGCACACCAGAAGAGCAGCACTGACCTGGTGTGTCCCTGTCCTTGTCAGCTGCCCAGAAGAATGCTGCTGGTCTTAAATAAACAACCTGATGGACTAGTAAACTTTTGCATTTATACACCAGGAAATAGCATTCTGAAAGTTGCCCACATAATCCTAAAATTACATCTGATGTTCTTCAATGATTAATTTTTGCATAAACAGAATTTTTAAGTTCCAAGCATATCTCAAGTGCTAATGTGTATAAATGACTGATCTTCTGGAAAGAGTCAGAGCACAGGAAAGGAAAGTGTTTGGTTCTGATGACAACTTAAGCACGCCAATACAAACTGAGTCAGAGGAGATGCACACTATTACTGGAGGTGGAGAATGGCCTCACACATATTAGCTCTCCTAAAGTGTAGTAAATAAAGTAATAATTCATTGTAAGTGATAAAAGGGATCTGAATAATATAAAGTTTTATCAACTTGTTTACAAAGAAGTCGTTCTGTGCAGTCTAAAGCAACCTGGTTTCCAATGGAGCCTTGTTCTCTGTCACCATCCCTCTAATTTCTTCCCCTGCAGAGTCCTGTTTCTGCACACATGCATTCTGACACCAGCACAGGGCAAGGAAGAGCCTATACTTGGACCAGTTTGGACCTAGCTGAATATCTAACCAGCCAACACAATTATGCTAACACACACAGCCTACCTTGCCTTCAGAAAGTGCCAAATATGGGGATCTCATCCAGCTGCCACTTTCTGTAAAACCTCTGAGAATTTGATTATTCCTGTCTCCTCTTCTTAAATAGACTTCTTATTTAACAATTGTAATAAATTTAATCAAAACCAGATCACAGATTCAAGATACACTTGGAGAAAATCACAAGGCAATCAGATTAACAAAGTAAATACACAAAGTTTAATAAATTAGGGAAAAAACACTACTAAGTGTTGAGCGATATACAAAAGCATCTTGAGGCACGGCTTCAAAGAACTGGCAAAGATGATGGGTCACAGGAAAACACTGTAATGGACTGATATTGCTGCAAAATTTGTATCAACATCACTGGGACACCAGGACTAAGATCCATTCAATCATATTCCTACTTAACAGGAAGCTCTATTACATCCTTAACCACAAGATAAAACCCAAAGCTGCCCTTTTCTAAGGCACCGATGACAGAATTTTCAGAACTCTGTGAAACACCATGAAACACATGCATCACTTGCATGAAGTCCCTCAGCAGTCCTGCATAATCCTGCTGCAGAAGGAAGAAAGCTCTCTCATTTTTAAACAAGATTAAAATGACCAGAAATTTTGAGAAAATAGAGAAATAAACACATCCATTAACTCAGGACAGCTTAATATTCTGAGTGACTATAAAACATCATCTGACAGATCAGCAGTTGCTTCAACCACATGCTCAGGAAGCCAGCTGACAATTCTCTGTGGAATTCACTTCACTTGATCACAGGCACCTACAGGTCATATGGTGGTTCTTAGAGCTGAGTCCACAATCCATGGGTGGGGAGACAAGAACTTCCAGAGAACAAGCCTTTCTACCCCTAACACTTCCTCTAGCATTGGATTCCTTATCTGGAGGTGTTTAAACCACTTTCATTGGCTGCACAGGGATCTTAGACACTAATTTGCACCACCTCCTAACTGCCAGATGATAATAGTTCAGCCAAATGAGCTCTAACAGTAATGGATAAAATGTCCTTCTACTCAAACACAGGTAATGGATATTCATCTGGTTTATATTTTGAGCTCATAAGAGTAGAAACTATCCCAAAGCCTGAGAAAGAACTCGGTACTCAGTATTTATTTACTAACATTCACCATTCCAAAAGCAATTTTCCTTTTCTTTGTACCAGACTTTCATTGCAAATTTTCACTTGCAGCGTGCCTTATGAATGGCAACCAAATGCAGAGGCAAATATCAGAGTAGATAACACTACACTCTTTAGTGCTAAAAAGCTGAAGACATTTTTAGCTTTTTATGTTGTTTACAATGTTACCTTCAATGGCTGGAGCCTTTCTGTTTAAATTCCTCTGACAGTTCTCCAGGTGGTCATGTTGGTCCAAACACAGAAGTGTGCTTTCACCATATCAGCCTCTGTTTACTTGATATAAGGCCAAATGCTCACGGAATTCCCAAGAAGAACAACAGCAAAACAAAAACACAGGTTGTAAAATACATTCTTGGGACTAGAAATGGTTGTAAGGTTTAGCAGAGTAGTCAGGTAGTTGGGTTCTCAAAATAGCTGGCAAAATTGCAGAATACCAGCAGCTGAAAGGTCTGGTCAGCACGTACACAGCTCACTTCTATTCTGAGCTATCAGTAAGTGATCCTGCTGTCTCCTGGACGTTGGTGTGAAGCCAAAAGGGATGTGATCAAAACTAGAAATAGGCCCGCACTACTGCAAAGCATCCAAGGTGCATCTAGCAGAGCCAGCAAATTAGCATGGAGCTGTTTCATTATAAGATGCTGTAGTTTTGAGATGACATGTCTGTCTAGGTAAAAGGCCTCTGCACTGCCAGAAGGGTAAAAACTTCTTTTTCCCATCGAGAAGACTAAAGATACGCTGGGTGTGCTGGTGAATTTACGGGTACTCAGGAAAGAGTCTGCTTGTGGCAAGATGCAGCTGCAGCAGTGCCCTTCACTGGGAGAGGAGGGGAGGGGAGGGAGGAGGGGGAGAGGGAGCCAACAGGGTATATAGGAAGGCTCAGTTCTTAGCACCTGACAGGAATTTCAAGTATACTTGGAGAGTTGGAGATGCTTTAAAGGGAAGCTGTGGCTCAGTGAGAGAAGTGGTGAATATATAGGCAGATATATATACTTCTACACAGATTTCTATTTTCTATAAAATAAGAATATTTTTATTTCATCACATTCTAGTACAATTATTACTTTCTCTTACCCTTCCAGAGCACCCTTCTGCATAAAGTAATTGCAAAGTGCAAAGCACAATCGAGAAAGAATTACGGGACCTTATCATGAAGAAATTGTGAGCAGACATGTCCTCCTAGCAGAGGGAAAGTAAGTGTTGCAGTCAGATGTTACACCTTTTTTTTGTTTGTTTATTTGTTTGAATAATGAATTACCCTCACCCTCAGCCACTTACCAAAAACCCCTTTAGTAGTGTGTTGTTTCTGTACGAGCAAGACAGCTTGCATGCAGTTTACTGAACATGAGATCTAACTGCCTCTGAAATACAGCCCCTCATTTGCTCACCATCCTGCTCCACAGTTGTAGTTTGTGTCGTTACTATGTCTTCAACCATGCTGCTGCCCCAGCCTGAGTGCTGCTCCTTGATGAGGCAGGGAATACAATTTTAAAAAATAAAAAATATATATATTTATAGAAGCAAGGCTGAGAATGGGGGGTGGGGGGAGCAGGATGGAGAACAGGGCATGAGCACTCATGCTTGAAACCCCTTGCTTGTGCAATAATGAGCTTGAAAGCCTTGCTGAAGTGGTTTTACAGCTGTGCAACAAAATGGTGCACTCTCCTCCCTTAATGCTGACATTTTAATGTAGGATCAGAGCTATTCAGATTGTCCATTGGAGCTGGCAGGCTGATGGTGTGAGCAACTACGCACTCTCATCAATGTCGCTTGGATGAAAGCTGCTGTCAGGCTCAATAAAATGGCAGGCTAGGCCAATCTGGCACACATGAAAGGAAACTGGAAGAAAGGCTTAATTGCACCTCCAGCAGATTCCAGTTATTCTGCTGGTCTGTTAACAACACACAGCCTGGCACGCCAGTCCAGTCCACTGTGCTGTGTTGGTAACAAAAACTCCTTGAAGGTATGGCAGAAAGGCAGCCTGGGTTAGGCCATGCCAACAAAAGCCAAAGAGAGCACAAGCCTACCTTCTCAGCTAGGTTAGCGGCAGCTGATGCATCCAGCCAAAAACTAAAATACAGAGAAAGGAACCCTAGAACGGAAGGCAGGGTTGGTCCGTGCTTGAGGGACCAGGGCAGGGTCCACCTGGGAAGATGCCAGGACGCACTGGATGCTCTTCTGAGACATCAAGGAAGATCCAATGGGAAAAGTAGAAAAAGTGGGCGGCATTAAGCCACAAGAGAGGAAGGGGAGAGGAGACATGACTGATGAAACAAAATGCTGTGGCATTCACTCCAAATGGAGTGCTGGGTGGCACCAAGGATGGAAATACTAAGGATTTGTGTCTTTGATGTGTTGGTAGGGGAATGCAGAAGGGCAGAAGACTGGGTTTTATTGAGTTTTCTCATTTTTGTTCAGTGGTTATGGTGGTCATGAGCTGTTGTTGAAATGTTTGCAAAAAACATTTTATGCTGGTGGGTGGAAGGAGGCAAGGAAGAAAAATATACTGGATACAAAAATCCTGCCTAGGGGTAGGGAGCAACTTTTGCCTTTTGAATGGGATTGAGATAATGTGAAGTAATGAGACACCTCTGGATACCTCCTTTTGCTAGCATAGCACTGTGAAACTAAGGAAAGAAATTCTGGAAATTAAAAAAGAGTCCTTCATACTTGCAAGATGAGGCAGAATTACTCATCTTTCAATAGATCACCATAGCACCAGGTGGCCACAGGGTAAAAGACAGTCCATCTGTTCGGTTTGTCTTGGAAGGTGTATGAGGATCACATGATTACTTAGTATTCTTATTTCTTGCGTTTTTAATTTTACTTGCAGTCATGTCCAAGGACCACACAAAACAGATCCAAGACCGCAATTTTATTACTTTTTGAAGCATGATACAAAGGAATTACTCTGAACAAATATTAACATCTTCTATAGGGTTATTCTTTTGTAGCACAGTCTAAAAATAGTCAAGAAAATTATGTACTGTGATACATTGAGGAAAAAGAATATGTCCCTGTCTTGCGATGAACCCAATCTTAGTTGCACAAACCCTGCCATTTCTAACTGTGATTGGATCACAACCCTCACTGCATCTATACTTTTGAGTTCTTATACTATCTGGGGATGAATAGATCTTGTTCCTGTTAGACACTGTGTGCCTACACAACTAGGTAGGAGAGACATTGTGGTCATCAGTATTGAAATTATCCCCATTTCTGGAACTCTCCACATAGCACATTTGAGCAAATGAGCTCAGTATTTCATCCACATAATGACCTGCCAAAAAAAATAGAGAGCACAGGAACTTCCCATAGGATACGGATGGCTAGAAAACTGAAAACATACCTTCTGTTAGCTTGACAAAAATAAAGATAAATTCTTATTCCTTCCTTAAGGAACAGCCTCTCTGTGAAGCAGAATTCTCCCATGCTTATATACTAAAGAGCCAAGTTGCCTCAGCTTATGGACTCTGCCCATCCTTAGGATCACAGCTGTGAAGAAAGTAGACTAAGGAGGCTGCCTGTGTTTTTTCAGCACTCAGTACTAGAGTAGGCTGTTTAAGAGAAATTTGCTTTGGGTAAGTAATTCTTGTAGTGAGCTAGTAATTCTGCTTTGCCTAATTCCCTTTTTTCCAAAGTTCATGATGGTTTCCCAGTTTCACAGTGAAGTCATAAGCATGTGTCTGGATCTGGGGATGCTGAAGCTGAGGCATTCGTCTTGAGAGGATGCAATAGTGAGTTCCCTGGCTTCAAAGTGTCTAGCACTTGGGATAATTTCCCAGAGAACTAGGCTTGGAATCATGTTTTGGAGGCTTGGAAATACACAGATCAGAATTTTTGCAGCAAACTAGTGTCTCCTGAGGAGTTTAGAGCTTGGTGGCACTGTAAAAGACATTAAAAATACATGAAGCTTCCTTTGATGGTAAAGTGGGTGGGCACTGAAATAGCCAAAGCCATTCCCTTCAACAACAGATGAAGTCAGGAAAGAAACACTTTCTCAGCTCAGTTTCGTAAGATACAGATATTCATCACCCTAAAAATGACACAGGGGTCAATAAAAACTGGAGGAACTTCATAGACATGTTCTTTCCTAATTGAAAAGCTGAACATGGCTGTTACGATAAGAATAATATACCCAGTGTTGACCTACTTCAAAATAGAAGAAGTCATTTTATGGCTGCTTGCTTCACTCCATCTACTTGTTTCCTTGAAGACAGCTTTATATAAAATATAAATATTCCTTGCCAGCATTTTGATCCAAGAGAAAAGTTTCATCCTTCAGGAGTGCATGCAATAGAATTGGTCAGATTTGAAGCATGGGAGCACTTTTTTGTCTTTGATCTTTAATATTTTACAGTTCAGGCAACAGAATTTAACCAAACCATTGGATATATAACTAATAAGCTCTCCAGACACAAAAAAACCCTCACACTGTAGCCTTCATTTTGTTTCTTGCTTTCCTGATTTACCTGTAATAAAAGCATGGTTTAAATAAGATAAAATTTGCATTCTTATTTGATTATCTCCTGGGACAATTAATGCCCCTGAAAAATTTCAATATTTTGGCCACAAAACAGATTTAATAAGAACAAGAGTGGCAGCACTAAAGTCAGAATAAAGGTCTATTTAATCAGTAACCCTACTGATTTAAATAGGACTAGGACTGCACCCTGTGACTTTACAGACACTTATCATGCAAATGTTCAGAGCATCCTAGTAAGCTTTTCACTCTAAGGCACTTACAAGGTCCTGCCTCCAACAAACTGTTTCCCAGAGATGCATATGCCTTGCGCTTACACTTGAACCACTTCTCTACCCTAAACTCACCAGGTTCTAGAATGAAATGAGAGCTTGGACTATATAATACCACTCCATTTTCCCAAACCTCTTAAAATTACACAATACTGCAAATTTTGAGATAATAGGTCTATTTACAGTATTTTAACAGTATCCATATTTTTAATGGCATAAGAATCATTTGAAATCTTATGGAGTATCTGTTCTAATGAAGCTTTTATTCTAATTTTCTATGCCATACAACATCACACACATTTTTCTAACTCAAAACATACTTTGAGGTTCAGTCTTCAGAAAAATAGTGAGAATCATACGTTGTTCTATCTCTTTTTGGTTGACAAACATCCCTCACAAATACAGCTGCCATGATTAATAGGAAAGTTCTATAAAACAAGTTGTTGTGATAATGAGTATGATAATAGTTTAGTTCACAATGTTGTATGTTGTAAGATTTATTTAAGATAAATATTTATTTAAGATAAAGCTAGGAACTGACTAGTCACCAAATGTAGCAGGCAGGGAAGGACAAATGAAATGTAGCATTCAAGGATGTATAATAATTACCAAGCTGAGACATTTTTAAAAAAAGCTGAGGGCTGAACAGTTAGATGTACGGTTTAAGCTAATATAGATTCCCTCTAGAGTAAACAGAGAAAAACTGCATTTCAGCAGGTGATTCCTCTCACCCTAAAATGATTTCTGAAAAAGAGATTAATTTCTTTCTGAAGGTGCCAGTGTCTCACCAGCGACTACTGATGGCATCAAGACATCCAGGCTAGAGTGGACACCTAACTTCCAACCAGCTAGCAACATTAATGCCATCTCCATTCATTAAACTGCCAGGCAAAATTAGCAGGAATTCAGTGCATTAGTAGGAGTCTGGATGTACATGATTTGTGTGCAGAAATGCCTGCACCCCTAACAGAGACACAAGGTAACAGTGATGCTGGGAGAAGCTCATGTGCAATTCTAGGGGGGGGTGTTTTGAAGAAAGGCACTTGCAGTACCTGGCTTGTGACTGACTTCAGTGAGTTGCACGTCAAGAAAGCATGCCAGCTACAGGTGACAACAAACTGGAACCCACAGCTGATCCTTGAGAAACCACCTATGTTCAGCAGCGGGACAGGACAGCTTGGAAAATAAGTTGTTTGGTAAAGGATGGCAAGGCATCCCAAAGTCATGGCTAACTACTTCAGCTTGCTCCTGTTTTTCCTGCCTGAAAAATCAGTTTCTTTTCCTGTAGTTTCCTGCCTTAGCCAGGCCTGATGACAATAGAGAGATGTACACTCCGTATTTAATGACAAGAAGCTGCAGCACATACTAATGGTGCCATAGCTCCTAATATCATCCAATATCCCCTGCTGGCTTTGCAATTACATACACATGGAGCAGGGAAGTGGCATGTGGCACTCCCGGTGAGGATAAGCATGTGTATAAAATTACCTTCTGACATCTCTCAGAGGAAGAAGGTAAGTGTGAGTTAACTGACCCCACACACAGCTCCAAATGCCTCGAGGCCCCTAATGGCAAAGGCTGATGTGGAGTAAGGAGAGTTTGCAAGTCTTCTGAGTGACTACCCTAAAATCCCATCCCTCTCTCCTGGTCAGGAGGACACTCCTTGCAGCCAAGCCAACAGGACACGTTTTGTAACCCAGTATTGCATCCGGTGTAAAGGTATTTAATCAGAGCATATTTAATAAAAATAATAATAATCAGAGCATATTTAATCAGAGTCTTCATTCTCAATTTTATCCTCACAGCTAGATTTTCTTTTTTGTGGTGTTCCCTTCCACTGAATTAGTGGAGTAATGGAGTGCACAGTTCAGGAAAAACAGGAGTGTCCTCACCTTGGGATTGGAAAGATAGCAACTTTATTTCTTTCTCCCCTTTATTTTTTTCCTTTGGAAAGGAAAAGGGGAACTAATGACAGCAGGGCAACATTTTAAGAAGGGTTTAATAGTTTCTAGGGTTGACACACTGACAATATTTTGTGTCCCGGCTGTTATTTAATGCTTCAACCTGTACTAGATTAAATTACATGGCAGAGTACTACAGTGTATCAGACAGCAGGCAGAAAACAGACTGTGCTCTACTCATTACTGTGCCCTTGACTCAGTATGTGAATTTGAGTGCTCCTCTGTTCTATAGTATCCTATATCTGTAAAAATAATAATGACTCCTGTTTAGAAACTAGGCTTCTCCCATTAAATAAATAATGAAATACTTGCTTTGGGTCAATTTTTCTTTTCTTTTGGTTTTCTGGGGTTTCACAAGAAATCCAGTGACCTGCTTAGTTTTGTGCACTCTCAGGACCAAATCTGCTTGCTCTTCAGATTTCATATGAAAGAAATTATTGGAGAAAATACATTATTTTGAAAAAAAAATCATCAAGATGATGTTTTTACTATAAAAATTCAGATTGTATATTCATTACTGAAAAATCCTTCACATGTATGCATATACATACGTGTATGTATGTGATGTTACTAGTCATGATGTATATATGACAGCATGCCTTGTCATCACTTCTGCATTACTCTTCATATAAGCTTCACTCTTTATTCCTGAAACTGTAAGTTTAGTCAGCAAGCCTCAGATTTCATTAAATTCCATGTTTCTGTTTTAGCACGAGACCAGGAAAACCAAACCATGGTCTGAACAAGTTGTTTGGGTACATCCTCAGTGAAGCCAGGGCGGGGGGTCTTGCAAAACCTGTGAGTGATCTGGTTGTTTTTTGTTCTTCAGCTTACAAGGTTCTCTAACTCTGTTAGCTATTTAATTCCTTTAAATTTTGAGCCCAGGGTAAGATGAGGGCTTTTGCAATGAAAATCGGTGCAAGAACAGTGCTGCGGTGAGATGAAAGACCTTGTTGGAGGCTGGCACCTGGCCGGGTGCTGCACGGAAAGGGATGACGGATTGAACACCGCCACCTTTTGGCTGTGACCACGGCGAGGGCCCAGTGGGGAGGAGATTTTTCCAGGCTTCCTTACAAAGCGGGCCGGGCAGCTGGCAAAAGCGCCCTTACATGCCAACCCAACACCGAAGCGCTTCCAACTGCTGACCTGCAGCACTGCACATGCTATAGAACACGACACGTCCACACCACGTAATTTAGGTTTTGTCCCTTATCTGCAAGATGCTCAGAACTGAGAAGATGGGCTAATAATGCAGAGAGCTGTTAGCTTTACTACAGAATAAGTGCAATCAGGTTGATGTAAACAGTCACTTCAGCCTGACTGTGGTACACTCTTCCTGCCTCAGGAATACTTGAGAGTATCTTGCATTGTGCTGTGCTAAAACAGTGTTTTCTCAAGCGATGAATTATATACAATTTGTACTTCAACCTCTTTTGAGCACTTAGCTGTGAATGTTTGTATCTGTGCCAGCGAGTGTGAGGTGATCTCATTAGAAAGAGAAAGAAAATACTATCAGCCACAGAATTATTTCACAGTAATATAATGACTAACTTTTATTCACACACAACCTCTGCAGTTCTGACACAGGGGTAAATAAAACCCCAAACATAAGCTTACGAGCAGGAGGCTGGTGCCTGTCCTGCGGCCCTGGCAGTGCCTCCTAGCCCGCACAGCCTGGCTCGGCCTGGCTGGGCACGGGCACCTCTCCGTGGCCTCCATCGCCACACGCGGCGCAAAGCTGCAGCTGGGTGCCACACCGAGGTGCTATCAAGACGCATTGTCCCCACGCAAACCTTACCCACTGGAGCAGGTGTGGCTTGCGGGCCCCCTCCTCGCACCCCTCCTCCCCACTGTACCACACGGGCAAAGCCCGGCTGGCTCAGGGGCTGCGGAGCCCCTGCGGGATGTCCCCGTTGATGTTAAGGGGGCCGGGCTTTCACCGCTGCCGCCTCAGCCAACTCTTTACCTCAGGGAACCCAGGCCATGGGGCTCCGGGGGTGATTCAGAGGGCCGGCAGCACTGGCCCTCCCCGCCAAACAGCGGGCGCTCTTCTAACGCAAGCGGCGCACGCCTGCGGCCCCGCTCCCCCTCCCCGAGGCGACGGTGAGCGTCACGGGACGGGCGGCCCCGCCACCGGCCCTGTCGAGCCTGCAGGGCGCTCCTGGCAGCTGCACGTCCGCGGGCAGCGCCGCTCCCCCCCACCCCGACACGCCGCCTCCTCTCCCTCCGTCGCGGCCCCGACGCGAGGGGCGGGCGGCCAAGCCGGCGGCACACGGGGAGCGGGGCCGGGCACCGAACCCGCCGCCTCGCCCGGCCGCTCGCCCTCCCCGCGGCTCGCCGCGGCGCGTTGCCCGGCAACGGGGAGGGGGGGGCCGGGGCGCGCCTGCGTGGCGGCGGGGAGGCCCTTGGGCTGCGGCCCGGCTGCCGGGCGGAGGGAGCCGCGCCGGGCCCCGGTTGGGTGGGAGCGCGCCGAGCAGCGGCCGTGGGTCCGGCCGGGCTGCTCCCGGGCGGACGGCAGCGTCCCCGGGCGGGTGGGGCGGCGGCGCGGCGGGCCCGGCGGCCGGGGGAGAGGTGCTGGGCGCCTTCCACCGCCTTGTGTGCGAGGGGGGAAGACAAAGCCTCCTGGCTTCCCTGCCCCGCCTTGGCAGATCCCAGTG
The DNA here is from genome assembly GCF_023634085.1 of Falco cherrug. Taxonomy (NCBI): domain Eukaryota; kingdom Metazoa; phylum Chordata; class Aves; order Falconiformes; family Falconidae; genus Falco; species Falco cherrug. The sequence continues at coordinate 762,660 of NC_073702.1, read as the reverse complement.
CCCCGCTGCTTTCATTTGTTTTTGATCTGCCTCATTAAAAGACTATTGATGGCTTTAACTATTGTCCTTGTTTAGGTGCTGATTTACAAGCGCTAATATCTGGCTGTGCCGAGATTAATGGGAGCCCGTGAAGTTTACAATTATCCGCAGGTCCCTTGACCACACATGGAGGGGTTTGGGTTCGGGTCACGCACTCGTATGAAAAACTCCAAAGCAGGCTTAAACCTGGGAACGTTTTAATAGGATTGAATTTGTAATAGGATTTGGCAGCTTGGCCTAAACTATATGCTAGGGGGGTTTGCTCTGGTTTATTTTGGAGTTGAGTTTTGGGGTTTTTTTTTCAACGTGGTGTCATCGCTATTGCACAATAAGGTGCGTTTTCTAACATGAGGAGCATATTTTCCGTCACAACCTAAGTACAATTATCTTCCATATGGAGTATTAGAACAAAGAGGACTCTACCTGCATATATCTTGCAATGTATGCATGCAAAGGAAGTCGATTCCAATTCTGTACATTTTCTGATGTGAATCTGTGCACTTTATATGAGCTTAAAAACCTCAAATTAGTAACAAAGTATATGGCATTTATTAAAGAAAAAAAAAAAAAAAAAGACAAGAACAAGTGTGACTGTTCCTCCACTGAAGCAAGAGTTCTGCTGAGCAACAAAAGATTCCCATGCAGACTCTTGCCTTATTCAAACAAAGACACATTAGGAAACAGTAAACCGGGCAATAAATTAGATTTATTGAAAACAGTGCTGCAAATAGAGGAGAAGTTACATGGGGAGGTGGGAGGGAACCTAAAAGTGAATCATATGAGCAATTAGTTCTCACTTACAAGTTGGCAGCAGCGAGTTTCAGCGGTAGCACAGGCTCTGTGGCTGTTAATTCATTTTACATCACTTTGTGCTGTGCAATAATGCTTGTATGCTACTTAGATTGCTGTGAAACAGGATCCTGTGAATTACCTTGTTATTAGGTACTCTCATTTAGTGGTTCTCGGTTTGTGTCTTACTGGGGTTGCTTGTTGCGTTTTGTTGTGGGGTTCTTTAAGCAACACAGCAAAACTGGAAACACATTATACATGTCTTCAGGGTCATGAAAGTACTTTCTTTCAGGACATAAACTTTAAATCCTATAACATCAAGGAAGTTACAGTGGCTAGGAGGTATCATGAAAAAATAATGGGAAGCTAACATACACAAGCTGGCCTGGCTTTAACAGCTCTGGAACAGCCAGCTTTAAGGAAATGGGAGCCTGCACGAAAACAGCAGCAGCAAATCCCACACTAGCATGTATCCCATGAAATGTTAGAGGATGCCATTGGCTTCACTGGTCTAGCATCAGGCAAAAGTGAGGCAGATTTTGCCCCTGCTTAGAAGCTCAAAGCTTCAGGTTTTTTGTAGTCAAAGCTGACGTAGGAAAGTGCTAGTGCCAGGGGTATGTCTGTGTCTGTATTCTAGCTGCCCAGTCCTTTGCTTTATTGTACCCCCAGATGATGTGCATCTTTCCTGTCCTTATAAATTCAAGGGCTTGAGTATTCTGTGGCATGGTTGTGTACATCTGGCTTCCCTAGCTAGATTTATTCATTGTAAGAAGCTGTAACAACTCCTTGGAAATCCTGAGGCAGGTTCAGATAACCATTAAAAAAAAAGTTTCTCATTAACTTATATCTAGTAAGTCCAAAGGCCACCCATGGTTGTGCTATTTGCTAACTTCATTCTAGTGTGGATTTTCAACAATATACTTACTATTATTCATAACTGCAATGTAAGATTTGCAGAGATATTAAATATATGGGTTTCCTGACAAGACAACCATCCCCATAGCCATATAGCTGTACTTTTATTAGGGGGTTTAACAGCTGAAATAAGAATTGAAATGTGCATCATCTCCGTTAGCCTTCAGAAATAACATCTGGAAATGAGTGGGGCAGTCCCCCACTTCCCTGAGAAATGTTGCTTTATGCTATTTGCAGGTCCAAGAGGACAAATCTACTTCAGTTTAAATTATTCCAGAAGGCTTAAAAATCCCATTGGGACTAGTTGTATTTTGAATATTTTCATGAAAACTTTGTAGCACCATAACTTGGCAAGTTACCCTGGGTCCTATGGCAGATTCGGTGGCCACGAATTTACAAGACATAGCCCAGCATATAAGGTAATTTTGAGAGTGTATTAACAGGAAAAATGTTTTCTGCTCTGCTGTTTTCTTTGAACTCAGATTACGCTGTCTCATTAGCAGTTCCTCAGTGTCTGACTAAAGTAGGAATCTGGATGAAAATGAACTGACAGCAACTTAATCTAAACAAGTAGGACATGGTAATTGCTCGCAGAGAGAAGTACTTTAAAACAGTTAGTAAAAGCCTGTGGGGTAGGAAAGGAGGAAAGGGGGAAGCTGGCGGAGGTGTTGCTCTGAACTAACCAGATAGGGATGACTGCTGGTTTGGTGCTGTGCTAGATACAGAGATTCATCTTCTAATCTCAGCTGGAGCTTAAGGCTCAAGCCCTTCAGGCTGCCCAGGGCTCTCCTCTGTTTACTCCCCCAACCTTTATTGATAAGAAACTTCCCTTTTCAGCATCAGCTGTGATGCTTTATTCTGGAGCAGACGGAGGGGAGGATAATGCACCTGACACTGGGAAAGTGAGGCCAGGTGTATGGTGTATACACTTTCGTTACCACTTAAATGTGTAGCTCCACAGATGCTTTACATTTGCTAAAGCCAGCATTGCCACCAGAAGAAGCAGTCCTGCCTGCTGCTGGCCCCGAGTGGGCATTTCCATCCATCTATCTTCCTCATCACCATCAGCTTGTGCCATCATACCTGTAAGTACAGGTCAAAACACCTCTGACAGCTGACCCATGTAACCTACCCCATGGACAAACATGAAATGGAAATGGCCCTCATCACTCACCGCAGTCAGTCCTCTGAGCCAGCTGCCTGTGGGCTGCCATGGAGGAGCTGGGCATGAGGAATGGGGGGAATAAAGGAAACGACTGCTACTTTTGGCAGTAAAGCCAATGCCGTTCCCTCTGCCTGCGCAACATAAAGAGCTAGACACCCCTAAAGGCCTCCCAAGTGTGACATTGGGGTGCAAAGCAGAGCGCAGAGAGGTGAGGAAGCAAGAGTCAGTTGTGAGCCACTATAGCTGTGCTCAAAACTTGCAAGGACCAATGGGTCCAACCCAGAGGAAGGGAGGAAAATGCCTTTTGAGTCTGCCGGGTGACGGGACACGGATGGAAGAAAGATAATAGGCAATCATATGGATTAACTCTGTGTATCCATGTAGCCCATAATAAGAAGCACTGCTGTTCCACATGCATCCACGGTAACAAAGCCAGGTTCAGCAATTGCCACAGGGAGGACTGACTTTCAAAGAGCTGGTGACAATGGCAGCTGCTTTCAAGTGTGTGCCTGCAAGACCTTTAAAAATGCCAGCCTGGAAAAAAAAACCAAACAAAAACGTATTACATGTTTGAACATAGGCAGTTACCATGTTTCTGCAGTTATTACTTTGTCTTTCTGGTATGACAGAAATTTAAAAGAATTGCACATACATTTTAAAATTATAACAGCCATGATAGACGTCTGGGGTGGCATTGCAGTTGTTTCAAGAAAAGGTGTTTAAAATGTAAAAATATTGTGCAATTTTTGATCAAATGATGGAAGCTTATTTGAGGCATTCTGTTATTTGCTTATACACAGAATAATTCTGAATTTATTTATAATGATTGATTCTGACTAATAAAGAAGTTCACATCTTAAACTAGGGGGGGAATCACATCTTTTAATGTTTTAGTGTGACACCAAAATTATAGAAAAAAGCCTCATTATGCATGTATGTGAAAAGTGGATAAGAAAGAGAGATGACAGTCACTTAATCTGTAACACTTAAACTAGTTTAAAATTAGAAAGCTATAGCTAATTATCTCATTTGGAACGATTGAGCAAAATCTGACCAAATATCCATGACAGAGTCTAATTTATCATGTATCTTATATGATATCTTTTCCATAATAGCTAAATCAATGAGATCGAAGTGCCAGTCATTGATCTAATGGACAGATGGTGATTTCCATTTGATAAGGATTAAAGTTTTGGCAACGAGGATGGCTAGAGGTAACAATTTTTGTTGTACTGAAGAGATTGTTGAGAATTGCCGTCATATATTTGTACTGTAAATGAAGACTGTATTTTTGTACACAGAGAATCCAGCCCTGCTCCTCACAACCATCGCTGTTTGTGCTTGTCAAGTCACCAAGCCTCAGCGCAAATGCTCCATGTTCAGCTTCACTCGCAAAATATGCAGCAGGGTTTAAGGTGTTTGTCATTTGCATGGAACCAGAATTTGCTTTCTGATGTGCTGTGTAGGTACATCAGCATATTTTTGAAAGTTGGCAACATCATGACTAAGCTTGGTAAGTGTTTTTTTCTAAATGCACTTTCTTGCTCAGCCTTTAGTCTTTGCAAGACCCCCTCTCTGAAACTTCAGCACCACCGATGACATCCCAAATGTCTGGGTCTGTGTTACACAGAGGGCTGCTGCACGCTGAGGAGGTGACTGGGTCATGGAGGTTTTTCATCTGGGCAAGTAGGTGTCTCTGCCTAGCCCCAAATCTCTGTGGGCAGCCCCTAACAGCAGTTTTCACAGGGAGAAAAAGAAGCCTGAGCATCCCACAAAACAAAGATCTTTTTACTTTACCAAGTGCCACTGGTTTGATTGCATTCTCCAGCTGGGAAGCCCATGAGGTGAACTTAAAATATTCTTCTGGGGTAGTCTTTGGATGATGTCATTGGCTGCAGGCCCTTTAAAGGGAAAAAGTGCTTGTTTCTGAAGTCCCTAATGTGGTGTGTCCTAGCTAGCATCTGTCTAGAAAATGAAGGAAATCCTGACAGTTTCCTTGTAACTGGCTTCCCCCAAGAAACAGTGAGAAATGAGAAAGCAACACAAGTGTTTCACATTGTGTGTGGTTTCCTGCTGCTCTTACCTTCACTTTTCTGCTGCTCTGACTGCTGCAAGTTCCCACCATGACTTTGGTCCCAGTCTGGTCCTAGAGCTACAACCATGGACCAGGACAACTGGAATAGGTTTCGGACAAACACCGATGTGAAAATAATAATAATAATAATAATAATAATAATTAAAACAAATAAAACAAAGTGTTTCTTCCCTGAAGATGTTACAGCCTTAGGAATAAGGTACTTGCTGCATTCTCTTCCAATGAGTGGCCAGTTCAAGATAGTCTATCGTAGTGCCAATGTGATTTTCCATGGAGCAACAGTGCAAGCTTTCTCTTTTACTAGAGAAAGTGTTAAGTGTAACCATATGCCAAGCATGAAATAGGAGCTAATAATAGATACACAAAGACAAGGGAGTAGAGTTAAACAATAACCTGATACCTGCTGGGATGGTCAGTCATGTTCTAAGCCCTGTTCTGTATGATAATTGATCTTCAGATGGCTCTGGTAAAGTCCTGATTTAAATCCAAAGGAGAACAAGCTCAGAAAAGAATTTGTAAGAAGTCTGTATTGCACTGGATTAAGGCAGACAAAGAAAAATCACATATATAAAGGCTGGGACAAACAGTGAATTACAGTTAGTGGAATCTGCTCTATCAGAGACGGTGCAGCTGTAATGTCTTCCGAGCCTGGAGGAGCACAGCTAGCTCTGACAGCAGGGTCACGGGGCACTGGTATTTATTATATAGTGAAACCTGCCTTAAGTGAGCACACAAGGAAGAAGTGGAAAAGGTTGGTTAGCAGGAAAGACCATGAGCTGGAACAAAACTATACTTAACTTGGAGAATATTTTAGAGAAGCCTGTTCAGAACTTTGCCAGGCATGCTGGGGGGTGTGCATCGACACTGGTTTGGATGGACAGTCTTAGGTGCTGTAAGAGCAGCCTAACCAGTTTTTAGTAATATTTAGACCCTGGCGTTCATGTAAGTGAGGGCAGAAGATACATGTGGGGAAAGGAGGACTGCAGCTAGGGAGCAGAATGGATTTTCTGTCGTTCCCTATTCATTCTGTTACTAGTTTTTGTGTTAGGACTCTGGGTGAGGAGGAGGAGGAGGTGGAGCATTTTTTTTTTTTTTTCCAAATAATGTACCACAAAAAAATTTTGAACAAAACCCAGTTTTGTCTGATTTGGGTAGTGGAACAGCCTGGGTGTAGAAAGCTTGGCATAATTGCCATAAGATGAAACAGAAAATTTGACAAAGTGATCACTGCCATTGTTTGTAGGTGCATTTCTATGTGTTACAAGCTCATCACAGCATGCTGCAATCTTTTTCTAGCCTTCCAGTTCCCTACTGCTATCAAACTCTGTTAACCCAGAGGTGTCTTGTTTCCCTGCCACCACTCCCACAGTTCCCTGAAAAAGATATTGGATACCCCAAATTTCTTTCCTACCTCATCCTGCCCCTTCTATCCATTTTGGTGACACTTATGCTGCTTGCTAGTCCTCTGGACACTGGAAAAAGTGCAATTTTTGCTGTGTATATTTCCACAATTTGCCCTTTTAAAAAAATTTGGGCTACACAACTGAGGTTTTTTTAATTAGCTGACAGAGAAAATTGAGCAAAAGAAAACCGCTTGGTTAGGTACAACCCCACAATGCTTATAATATTTTTTTTTTGTGAAAAATGAAAAAGAAAACAAGTTGTCCTGTTAAGTATCATAGCTCATGGATCCTGGTTTTGTACAGATTTGTATCCTGTTTCCTTCCCTTGTTCCCACCACAATAGTTCTGTCTCCCTCTGTAAACCCTCTGACATCTGTCAGGCAAGAAATAACACATACCCTGGCTAATCTGGATCCATGCATATGCAGATTGGGCAGCTGGCTACTACTGAACCACGTAACATATCACATCAGAGTTCTTCCTGCCCTCTTTTCAGTTGGGTTTTCATGCTGGGTCCCTCTCCATTTCCCAGCTGCAGATTTCAAAAACTGCAGTTAATTGTCTTGAAGGCTTCTGCTCCTCTTTCAAATTTGGGTTAAATTGCCCAACAGACTAAAAAGTTATTATGAAGACTGGCAGAGGAGTGGAGAGCCGAAAGGACAGAAGCCTCATTTCCTTAGCAAACCAGCCTGAAATATTTCACTTAAGTCATTCTCTTGAAGACTAATGCTGTATTTTGTTTTACTGTCCTGTGGCACAAACAAAAGATGTGAGAGGCTGAATCCAAAATCAGCTGCAGAAGATGGCATTTATGCCCCTTTACCCCAGGCTGTAGTCACTAAATTAACCTTCTAGGAGGTAGGAGGTGCAATACTTTGTACTGGGAACTGAGCCTCAGCCTCTCCAGGGAACATCAGCTGGTATAGGTAGGGATTCCCCTGGTCCATCATGTTGGTGCTTTCACCCCAAACCGGCTGTGGCAACACTGAGTGAGGCAAGAACTGATTCTTGGGTGACAATCCCTGTCACCAGGCCAGAGAATCATAATCAGCATTGGTGTCTGTTTCAGTATTAAATACAAAAGATGAGCAGCACTGGCAGGGGAGTCTAGTTCAGCTCATACCCATTGTTTGAGAGGGGAAGCACCTGGATTCTCTTTCCTTCTTTGCCTGTTAGGTGTTTGAAGTAGGATCCTGAGTTAATGCCTAACTGTTCAAGATATTCTGGCTTTTACACTGAAACCCAGAGCATAATTCTTGCTTGTCTTTTAGTCTGGTGGCTGAGCCAACCATGGAGCTAAAAGTTTTTGATGGCTTTCTTGCTATGTCTTAATGAAGATTAAAGTACAACACATTCGGCTGCGAAGGCTCCTCCAAGAAGCACCTAGAGAATGTATGCAACCTGCACATAGGTTTTCTTCAGAGGCTCTAACTTTTCCAAATTCAAGAAAATTTTTCACAGGGAGTAGAGTAGGTACATTTTTTTACCCCAAAAAACCTGTCTCTGACAAACTTCAAGTACCTGCCTGAAAGCTTACATCATTGAACTTTTTTTTTAAGCCACTAGAATGACTTGACATACTTTTCTCTAGGCTTCCCTTCAGAAATGATCTGCCAGATTTAACTGAAACCTAGAAAAAATATATTGTCTTTTCAGCGTGGAAAGTTCTAGCCACATAAAGTATAGCAAAGTTCCTTAAATCAATCTACTATTACAATATTGAGGTATAATACACAGCCAGCTCACCATGCATAAACGGCTGGTGGTAAAGCAAAAACTCACTTGAATCTTCCAATGTATTTTGCTAAATTTGAGGCTGATTCTGGCATGCCCCTACAAAATTCATCCTGCTATAAGACAGTCCTCAGGTTTCATATCAACTATAGAAATTATGGACTCAGCATGACCAGGTTCCATATTCCAAATATCATATCAGAAGGGGAAAAAAAAGCAAAAAGATAATCAGAACTAATACTGAGATTTCCCCTTATGTCTGTGCACCTAGATTTAAAACATTGTTTTAAAAATGAATAGGATCTGGAAAATACTTCATTGTTGTACATAAGCTTATTAATCTTACACTTTAAATGTATTTGAACACCCTTTTGCAACTTCTTTTTCCTATCCAGAAAAAAACTAAAGAGAAAGACAAACAAATTGTGGGGAAAGGATGAAGGAGGATCCTAGCTACACTGAAAAACTGGAGAGGCTTTGACATGGAGTTTTCATTATCACTTCCACTCCCTCCCTGTAGGGATTCATTAAAATGTCAACCGTGTGAAGGTATACCCGTAAATATATAAATAATACATAATAATTCCATTTGCAGATTCCACATGGGAATACTAGCCCCAAACCATGTTAGTCTTGCTTATACCAGGAAAAATCATAAGCATTATTCTGTTCCGGTGTGGCTCCACTGGTAGTAATGATGTTGGTGCTGCAATACAAAGTGGGCACATGACTTTTCCTTCAGTGTCATTACACCCAGCTAACATACTGTAGTGTGTGAGCCCTGTTGACTCTGTTGCCTTCTGCATCACAAGATTAAAAGTTGTGGCCTTAAAATAATGCCAGCTCAACTTGATGTAACACCGGTCTCCGGCTGACCTATCCCTGGATGTTTGGACTGGGTGGATAATCTTTCTACTTCAGATCCTCCTGCAGCCAAGTGCAAGAATGCACTGTTATTAAGCAAGTACAGTTATAAGTTTGTGCAGGCCACCTTAGTTATGGTGTTTCCTAAAATCTGCGTACCTACTTTACCCAGCTTTAGCAGCACACAGGTGTTTATGTATGTACCACATGTGTTTATCAGGATCCATTTAGCACAGTCCCCTTTGCATAGGAGCAAAAGGGAGAGAGCTCAGGCTGGCTGCAGAGAGTGGTGTTGTCTGATAGACAACTGCACTGCTCCCTTTTAGGATACCAGTGCTAACCAGTATGGACAAAACATTAACAACCTGGGGATGGCTGCTTGGCAGTCAATGTGAAAGGGGTGGGTGGTCTCAGCCTTGCTCATGGCAGCCTATTGTCTACATAATGAAAACTCCCTTGCAAGTGGCATTAATCAACACCCAAGTTGGCAATCTCAGAGAGTTTAGGAGCTGAATGAACACAGAGACTGGATTACCCTCTTGGCCCTCCCAGTGGCCCTCAAAGAATAGGTCTGAAGGCAAAACCCATGGACAGGGCAGCCTGGGTGGTTTAGCCCAGCACAGTCTGTATTTTTAAAACCCATCCCGTGGGATTACAATCTCCAGGGCTGTCAAGTCACTGCTTTGAAAAACCAGTAAGTTGCCTTTTAAAAGATGTTAAAGGAATCTTAAGGGGAAAAAAAAAAATTACATAATTACTATAAATGCAGGTTTTCCATTGGGTCATACGTCTTCATTTAACTTAGTGATTTAGTGATTCCTAAAGGAAATTATTATAGTCCTTTGTTCTTAAACAAATAAGTTGTGTTCTTTATCCTCCGAAAAAAGCTGATAATATGATAGGTGCAGCTCTAAGGAATAATTATACTAAATGGCCGTGGATACCTCAAAAGACAGAATACATCTATTATGCAGAATTCCCTACAGAAATCTTAGAAATCTTATATGCATTGATTGCTAGTTAGCATTAGAAAGACTTTTGCAAGTTGACTTTACCAAAGCAGCAACTATTTGCATTAGCAAACAGGCAACATCAGCTAGCTGATAAGAATACAGTGGAGTAATGCAATTAATATAGCTATGTCTGTTAATTAGTGTTTGCTGACTGTCAAAAGAAGATACTGTTAGGAGACAAACTTATTTTCCTGATTAAAGAGTAGGGCCCATCTTGTTGAATTAAGCTGGACCCACTTTTGATCTAATTAAAGCTAGCAGAGGACTGTGTACTGGAAACTTGTGCCACTCTGACATACATTTGCATATTCATAAGTGAGATAGATTGATATTTTGCAATTAACATGGACCAATGAGAATAAAGCCTAATTAGTAAACATGCTCCCTTTATTAACTTTCAGGTCAGGCTTTTGTTGTACTATAAAGTAATAATGGAACAGGAAGCCCTTTTTAAGAAAAAGAGTTATGTCATATATAGTTCATTCCTTTCTCATTCAAGCTCCATCTACTTGTTACTCTACTATTACTCGTGGCCATTTAGTTAATGATTGGGATGATGCAAAGGAGGAGTTGTATAGGAGCAAAGAGGGAATAATAAGTCAGAGTAGGAGTGGAAAATGTTGGTAAATGCAAGACTCCTGGCCAGTTCAGCAATAGGCAAGTTCATTACAATGTGCTTTTTTTCTGATTTGAGTTTGCTTCATTCAAGGCAAACCTGCAGCTTTTGAATGTTTTCCCAGATCCTCAAATGGCAGAAGTGAGATTACATCAAGAAGATGCATACAGTAGTGTGCAGACAACAGGCTGGAGTATGGGGTGTACGTATGGGGTTTAAAAAACTTGCATAACTACACACAATGTTGAAATTTTTAGATTTATACACAAATAATATTTTTATATATAAATAGTAATTTTACAGATCAGATTGTAGAAATAATGATCTGCTCAGAATCAGCTGGCAAAAGACTTAAAAGTCAAAATATGGCTGTATGTACAGCTTTCTACACGTGGTTCACAGAAATAAGTCATACTCTCCCATTAGTAACTTACGTCTTAATTATGATCAAGTAAAATAATTCCGTATGCCAATGTTTACAAATTCACCAATTCTAGCCTTCATTTTTTTCTCTATTTAATATACGCAAGGGTAAGGCATTTAACTAGATGTAACACATCAGAAAATGGCTCACAAACAAATATTATGCAGTATAAACTCCCATTAACTAACAATGTAGCTGACATTGATTGAAAGTGATTAACTCTACTGCTCTTTTTCATGTTGTTAGTTAAAATAAATACCAGTGTATAAGGGAAAAGTTGGCATCTTCTCATTTTGCAAATGGATTGAACAAAGCTGACTTCTTCCTTATATTAAGTTAAACTAAAGGATTAGTAGATGCATTAGGGAGACAGGAATCCAGGTAAAGCAATAATAGTCAATGAGGCAGTCTCACTCCATCATTCACCTTTCCCACTTGAAAGAGGTTAGTTACCTAATGATAAAATTTCATGGTCAATTTGGAATATGTAATTAAATCTGATTGTAAACCTACTGCTATTTCTCTCTTCTTCAGAGGTCAGCACAGCAGTATAATTCCTGACCCCTGTCCATAAGCATTTTCTTATAACTGGCACCAAATAGTATTTTGGAGGAGGTATCTTTTCTCTGGCCTTCAATCAGCAGCTTGCTTCTGTGTGAGATTTGGCAAATGAGGCACACAGCTCCTCATCCCCAAACATGAGTCATGGCAGCAGCCCAGGCCCCTTCCCACCACAGCCGCCCCCTGGGAGCTCAGCGCCGGCTCTGCTGGTCCTTCATCACGTGGCTGCGTACAGGTGGCTGGTCATGAGCCTGCTTGCATGTGGTGCGGCTAAAGAGTTTTCTCGGTAGATCCACCCAGCTTAGTGACATGCTGTCTGTGCTCCCACAACGTGTTGTCAGGTATATGTTGGAGTGAACCTTACCTGGAAACTTATCTGAATCTGGACTCTGAAAGAAAGTGGCCTCCTCCAAGGGCGTGTACAAGCGAGCATGCTTATCGCAAACCTTGCATGAAGCTAAGAGGAAGAACGTCTCACTTGTGGGTGATGATAGGCTCTAGGCATGAGCAAGGCACCCAGTCGTTCAGCCGTGGAAATACTGAGACACCTGTGGGAAAAGTAAAGGTGAAAAAGGGCAGAGGCTGTGGGTTCTAGTATTTCCAGTGTTAGGTGATATCTCAACTGTGATTTTTCAGAGATGGAAGCTTAGGTGTCCTTTAAATACCCAAGTCCTTTTCTGTGGCGAGCAGTTGGGTTTTAAAGCAATTTATTTAAAAGTCTTTCTTTTATTAGCAAGCCCTACATGTTCCAGGCACCCACCTGAAAAATTGCAGTTTGAAGCCTAAACCATTTACTATAGCCACCATTCTTTCAAAATGTCTTAGGTGTTCAAATGAATGGCTGAGTGTTAAAACTCCATAAATTCAGATTAGTGAGGAATTATAATTATCTAATATCAAAAGCATCTGACCACTGGAAGAACTTATTAAGAACTGCTTTTAATTCACTATCTCAAGTAGCTTTTGATTCAAGATTAGATTTTCAGTAAAGCAAATGCTCTAGTTCAAACAAGTATTAAATTTAAGAAGTCAGTATTGTCTGTACTCTTGCCATATCACAGCTCAGATTAGTTGCCCACCATGGTCTCCCCTGAAACCTGAAAGTTAATCACTAACCTAACCTAACCTTAAATTGAAGCAGTTGGGGAAAAGATGGCATTGATCTCTATTAGCTAAACAAAAGGAGTGAACAAGAAATATTTCTGTAGGCTTTCAGATCCCATAATCATCTGTGTGAGATGATTAAGAAAGAATATTCTCCTCCTGGGTAATTGTGGCCTTAATAGCCCCAGCCTGGCCCCAAACAAGTGAATGAGCAGTGGGTAGTGGTGAGCTGCCTGGCACTGGCAGGTAGAAGAGAGCACAGAGGAGAAGGTGGTAAGTGAAAATAAAGGGATTACTAAAATGCTCTGTCAGGTCATCTTTCCTGCTTTGAATGCTAAATAACTTAGGAGCTGGGGATGAGGCGACAACTCCCACAGCTTCCCAATCCTTGTTGTAATGGCTCAGTTTCACTGGAGGAGAAAAGTAATTTTGTTCCTCCTCCCCAGAAACATTCAGGCTCCTAATACCCCTTGAGCACTGGTCTCTCATTCATTTTGAATAGAAGAAGTCAAATTAAAAAGAAAAAAAAAATTAACATCTCTATATCCAGACTCTTCTGGTCACAATGACAACAGTGGAATGAAGTCTCTGAGTAAACACAGAAGTATTGCAAGCCAAGAGTGCTGAGCAGGAAAGAAGAAGTGGAACTGCACAGAGTTGTTAACACATCTGAAAATCATGTCCTTGTAGACCTCAGAGACATTAAAGAGTGCCTAAGGATCTTACTTTCTACAGCAATTATAGAAGGCATTTTCTATGACTCCTTGAAAACAAAACCTCCGTGAGATCCCTTTTCTTAGGTGACTTCATCCATCCCCTCGCTGACAAAAGAGACCTGTAGTGCAGAATGAAACTTTTTCTTCAACACATCCTCCAATACACTCCTGGGTATTCAGATACCAACACTGTAACATACAGTTTTATTTATAACAAAATCCTGATTTCTTTAAAGATCTGTTGTGGTGTTATTTGTGTTGGGGCAGTTCTACTGCCTCTTTTACAATGAGAAGGTCCTAGATCTCTGACTGCTTTCAAGGTTCTTCTTTTAAATTGTGGCTTCTGATCCTACTTACCTCGTCAAAAGAAAAATGAAGGGCATTAGGTGCGTTTTTACTGTGCTACACTATTTATCTTCTACGAAAAGGCAAAGCAAAATGGCTGCCTTGCATGCAGCAATTTGCACTCTGAATTATTCAAGTGCTTTTTCTTTCACTTCTCGTGGTTAGATGGTGCCTGAATCAACTCAAACAATCAAAGCGGGTAATAAATTGATATAATTTCCCATCAGTCTTGCAGAAAGTCTCATTCAAAATAGCTGCAGGTTTGCCAGTCCATCAAGCTATGAAGACTTCCAGGGTGATGTGTCTGATGCCACCGAGTTAACAAACTCTTGTACTGGGGCTTCTTGCACATCAGCACTAGAATTGCAGCTTTTTTATTGTGCAAGGGAGTTTCAGATAATGTCCCAGTCAGTGAGATGTTCTTCTTTAGAGTGGCAATAATCCTCCTTACTGCATATCTTCATTGCTCTTGTGGGTGTAGTATTTATTTATGGAAGAGATTTGACATCCCCATTCCACTGTTGTATACCATCATTCTCTGTCATAACCTGATTACCATACTTGGTGGATTTTTATAATTATTTAAGCATGATAATATAATACTGTAAGTGCAAGATGCTTTCGTTTGCTCTTGCCATGCTACAGAATATTGCAAGTATGTGTGTGTGAGGTATAGTATGTATAAGACACCTGCATTTTTCCAAAGCTCACCAAAAAACAGATGCAAAAATAAAGTATGGACAGGTGGAAATTCCTGTGCCTACCAAGCACTCATCACCTGCTTATGGATCAGAGTTTCTTGGGAAGGACAGCCAGCTGCCTCACCTACTGGGGATGAATCCAGGTATCAGAGAGTTAAAACACTTGCTCATTGGTTTTCTCAGCTCCTATTTTAATTTGCTCTCTCTTTTTTGGACAGCTCTGTGAAGGTTCGCTGCTTCGCCATACTAATGAGACTCATCCATCTGCCTCTGTCATTGCCAGGCTCTCTTTTCTGCTGGAAGTCAGAGATGAACGCTCAGGACAGGTCCTTTCTAGGCTGCAGTACTTAATCATTTCTAAACACGCTAGATGGCCTCAGGCAGTGAAGGCAACAAGCATTTAACCCAGGCTTGGCAGCTCAGGCTTCCACATAGTCTGGCTCTATGCCTTGATAATGAAAAGTAGCTGTGCTTTTACTCTCCACTTAACCAGATGCTCTTTGCTTCTTGGGGCAAAAGGTTAAATAGATATAAGAACCCATGCTAGTTTTGAAGCCTTTTATTAGCAGTCTTTATAGAAGTGGAGTAGAGCATTCTGCATCTATGTCTCTCAGGATCCTGTATTTAGGACTGTGTCCACTAACTAGAGAAATGTAACCTCCTCACCCAAAGCTCATTTCTTGTTCAAGTAACAATAAATAGAGCCTAAAGCCTGCTTTGCCACTTAATTATTTAATGTTCTATTTTTATAGTAAGAATGGATGAAGGAGACATTATCAGTTTTGTTTAATGGTGGCAACACCTTATATTAACAGTGCAGATAAAGCATTTTTTCCACTGTGGCTGGGACAACTGATTTATTTTTCCACTCCATCTACTGCTCCATATGTCTCTGGAATCTGCCTTTTTCCCAGAGCTCATGTTAGTATAAAGCAATTGTCTGGGATGTGTAAGAATTAAGTATCCCATCATTCAGGCTAGACATGCAATTAGAAGAGTTGCACTAATTTCCACTGCTGAGACCCTGTCACTTTAATTTATCCTTACTTTCCTGCATTTAGGTCTTCTCTGGTTTGAGGCCAAGGGTTTTATATAGTTTGAGGCAGTGGTTCTGTAATGCCAGAGGTGGGGGGGGAGGAGGAGCTGGTGGATGTGGGTGGGAGGGGGAGAAGAGCGGCCCCAGGGGGAAGTGTTAAGGGCAGGGGAAGAATAAGATCTGGCTGAAAGGAACAAAACGGACACATACACACTTTAAAGATCTAAAGCATGTGCCAAATAATGATGTGTGTAGCGGCTGCAAAGGAAAGTAAAGCTTTCAGAAAGGAAGTCTTTATTGAATTGCAGCACTGGCCATGTGTCTCAGCCCGGATTATTTTCTTTTATAAGGTAGATATTTAGCATTGAATCTCAGTGTTGGGGCTGGGTTCAAATGGCTCCGCTGAGACCACTGCTGAATCTGCCCTCTGCTCTGCTTCAGGTTTCCCAAGGGAGAGCTGGGAGCACCGGAACATCATCTTCTGCTTGGGTACCATCTCCCTGCACCCACTGGCTCCCAAGCTGCACTGGATCAGGAGCCCTCAAAATGGCACATATCTGCCAGTGCATCAAGCTCCTGAATAAAAGTACAGGACGACTTCAAACAAGAAGGTTTTTGTGCATCGAGCCTCTCTTTGCACACCGTTCCTGCTCCAGTCAGGACAAAACTATTCCAAGATCCTACTGCTAAAGCTCTGGAAAAACCCTCAAACTTTCCAAGCTTTTGTGCAGCCAAAAAGCTCTAATTACATATCTTTATGGAAAATGGTGAATGGCTTTCTAATTAGGAAGAGTTTTGTATCAGGTTATTTACATGGAACTGTCTGGGTTGGTTTGTGTGAGTGTTTGTCAGTCCAGCATAAGGAAATGTTCAGAAAATACATGGCAATATTGGGTGATACAGAAATATAGTGCTATAGTAAGTACTTGCTCCAGTGTTTTTCAAATAGATAGTAAAAAGTACCAATACAATATACTTCACTAAATTTAAAGAAAAATATAAGGAAAATTGCACAAATTTACACTCATTAAGCCTTTTCTAATGGGGTAAAGAAAAAGAAGTAAGTTGTCATTCTGCACTTGCATTTCAGTGATGACATATTTACAATTTGTTTTCAAGTTTTCATACTACTGGAGAATATAGAACACTGTATTAGGTGTACTTATTACTAATAAAGCATTGCAGAGGACTAAATAGTGCTGATAAACTGTTATTCTCACTTCATTAAATCAGTCACTTCCTATAATTTCCATCCATTTGGATCTTCTTTTCCAATAGGTAGAAAGCATCTTAGTAGAAAGAAGGTTGGTGTGATGGCTTTAAAATTAAAGTTTCAAAATGTTTCATTTCTAGCTGATTATAACTCATATTTTACTGGAAGATGGTGGAGACATAAAATTTAAATAAGCCAAGTATGTTACTTGTCACAGTAGAGTTTAAGGTGTCAGAGTGGGGATTTCACCATGATCTCTATGCCAGATATCTGTACACAACTCAGCATCTTCTCTGACAGCACCTTGCAACCATATTCAAGGTCCCAAATATCACTAGAAAGAAGCAAATGTCCCGGGCCACTGATTCACACATTAAGCAGCTAACGATTTAGGCACATGACTGGAGACTGAATGGAGGTCACATCTTTGGGAGAGCAGTGTTTAAATACATTTTAAAATGTTTAAAAACATTTTAAAAAACAAAAACATTATTTAACTTAGCTTCAGTCCTGGAGGATAGCTGCATTTGTGTGTGTTCACTTTTGTGGCCCACTTGCAAATCCAGAGCCAGAAGCCTGATGCAAGGACAAAATTAGGCATGTCAGGGAAAGGGCTCAGGTGACATCTAGGTGTGCTGCAGATATTGGATCTTGGAAATATATTGTATAACCTAGAAATTTAGCTCAGTTTCCTCAAAGGTATATGGTGAAATGAAAGGGGAACTGGGCACCTAAGTGCCTTTGAAGCTGTGAGAGTTTGTGAGAGAGACTTCGTGGTGTGGAGCCTGACAATGACATTGTTTTAATGTATAGTGTTAAGCAATCGTAAATGCTAAGAAAAAATTTAGATTATACTGCCTGTGTGCATATCATCTGTAGTTGAACTGTACAGTTCTATTAATTTGGTTTGTACACTTGTACGTGGCGATCAGCCAAGCACAAGACCCTGCTGTACTGGGCCCTGTACAAACTCAGTGACAGTTTCTGGCTGGAGAGTTTAATCTCTATGGAGAAGATAAAGTAAGAAAAGGGGAACTGAAATGGGTGATGTAATCAGAGTGAATGTAACAATGGCTTGAAAACACCGTAGGAACATAAAAATCTTCTAAAGATTTACTATCTCAGCTGTTGCACTGGGATGCAACCAGGGCAATCTAGATTACCCACCGTACATGCGTGGCTAATTTCTGTGAACTGGCTGTGTTTGGGGTGAGCAGAGAGGAAAGGTATGAAAAGCAATTCAAAGGACACAAAGGTCGAGAAGCTCTAAGGGAGGGAGAATATGGGTGTAGAAGTAACCAGGCAATTTCTAGTATCTTCCTGAACCCTGTCCTCTCCAATGTTTGCTACCCCTCCCATGCTCATCCCACTTCTAACTTTTACATTTTCCTCTGTTGCAGGCATGATGAAGAGACCAGCCTCCACTCGAGCCTTGCGTATTCTCCACACCCTGTGTCGCAAGGCTCCCCTGCATCTTCTGGCAGAAAGACACTGGTGACTGTTCATGAAACAAAAGTCTTCAACCAGTTTGTACTCACCACACAGTGATTTAGATTTTGTTTTGTTGGATAGCTTGTGTAATGTTATGTTGGACACTGTGAAGCTCTTTATTAAGTCAGACTTATGTTTTGATGGGTTGTAAGTAATGGCAAGTCCCCTTCCCTTTCTGTTCTCCTGTGGTGACTGTCATTTAAAGCAGCTCAGTTGATCTCATCTGTCATACCAGAGATCAGCAGGAGACTGTGATTCTAATGCGGCTAAATCTTCTCTTATAGAGGCCGGTTTTGTAAAAACTGAGTGAAAATAACATCCGAGCCTCAGATAAGGTCAAAGTGCAAACTCTCAGTACTCTCAAGGCACCTTCACAAAATATTTAAGGAAAATGTGAACTTGATTCGTAGTCTGCTCTCCTGCATGTTCCCTGCTTGCTGCTTGTGTTTACAAAAACAAAATGAGAATGGCTTGCAACACAAGCCATATTAGCAGGGCAATTCTTCAGATGTACACTTATTCTCTTCCAAAGGCATTTGCATAATAATAAAGAAAGAAAGCTATATAAGGTAAACTACATATCAGCAGAATTGTTTCTAAAAATGAATGTTTTCCAAGAGGCAGCGGGAGATCTTTGAAATCCATGAGGTAATTAAAAGTGGTGGAAAAACAGAATAAGAAAAAAGAAAAAAAGATTATTTGAAAGCTATTAAATGCCCACTGGTGCAGTGATTACCGCATTTACCTGGAGTCTGGGTGACCCTGGTTTGCATCCCTGCACTGTTAGTTTCCCTATGGGAGTTCTGGAAAGTAACTCCTTTCTGTGCCCCATCTCACCTATAAAGCAAGAATTACAGTATTAACCTAATTGTTGGAGGGGCAATCAAGGTTGTAGGGGAGTGCCAAACAAGTTCCTCTGTGGTCCTGTAGTATTAACAAATGAAGCAACAATTCCCCTCCGTTACTACAGCTGTTGTTACTATGTAGTTACAGCTAAGGAGTCCTCATCTAGGGAAATAAACTCTGTGAGAACTAGAAAGGAAAGAACAAACCATAAAAGTTTGTTTCAGGACCCATGCCTGTGCTCAGTGGTCCTTTATCATGAAAGCATATATATAATAAGGACCTCCACACCCAGACAGTATGATGATGGAGACCTTTAAAAGTCCCAACATAAAAGCATGGTCTTCAAACATTCCAGCTACCAAAATAAATAAAAATAGAACAAACAGTTTGCATTCTCTCAGAGTTCAGTATATAATGCATAATGTTTGAAAGGTGCTAGAGTTACAGCACACATTTAATTTTTGGTAATATAACATTAAACATAAATTTTTGCTCTAATGATTCCATGATAAGCTGTCTCACACTGCAGGTAAGAGTATAATAATATAATGGAGGGAATTAGCAAAATTATCTGTGTCTTCCTGGTCCTGGCCCTGAAACCAATAGCACTGTTGGCATCTGGAGGCTGCACCTGTCATGAGTTATGGCCCCTGTTTTTACACGAAGGATAAAACAAGTATTTCAGTGTCATTGATCATACATAATAAACTCTCCACCTTAGTACAAATGCATTTATATGCTAGTATCAGAACTGAGTACTGAAGATGCAAGCAGTCAACTGTGTATGTTAGATACACTTTTTGTAATACTTTCTGTTACTAATAAAATAAGTCACTAGCTCTGTTTTCCAAGGGTAGTTTGACAGAGTTGAGATCGCAGACTGTGTCATGAAAGAGCACAATACCCTCTTTGCCCTCTAAATCTCGTAACAATGTTAGAGCTTCAGCTATTGTGTGGAGTTTGAATTGCCTGGCCAGAAACGTGGACCCAGGGTTCATGTTATCCCAAAATATTTAGTCATACAACCAAACCAAATGCATTCTGCTCACAAGGCTGTCAAGATGTCTGACAGAGATAAATGTCTTATCTTCTGATGGTTTCTTATGAATGTTAGTGCTTGTGAGTGGAGGGGCACGGGAGGCAGCGGGTCCCAATGGGCTGTATTTGATTTTGGTGCTCTCCCATCAGCCCACACCGCTTGCTCATTTTCATACCAGCATTTTGGCCCATCACCTGTCTGCCTTTTGACACCCTTTCCTACAGGCCGGTAAAGAAGGTTCCAGTGACCTCCCCAGCTAGCTTCTTGGATTAAGCCCCATCCCTTGTCAAGCTTCATCTTCCTTAATGTAGGGCAATAAGTGTTCTCCATGGTTTCTGCTTAGTGGGAGAATCCTGCCCCTCATTATGGTTCCATCCAGAGGGGGCAAACATCACATTTCTGGCAAGGACCCTCCTACTTCTTCCCTTGTTTCTGGCCACAATAGCCCAGAGAGCAAGACTGAAGCAAGCCTTGAGCCCAGGTTTCCACAAGGGCTCGCACTGCACCACTCTGTCAGATTTGGCACATGCTTTGGTTTTATCCTTGCTGCTACAGAATACTGGGGAAAGTGGGGATTTTTTTTTTATTTTATTTTTTTATTTACTGATGCCACCATCTCAAATGCTTAATCAATACATTTGAGTGAGAAAGAATGAATCCGGTATTTTTCCAGTGAGATACAAGGTTTAGAAAGAAAGCCGATGTTCTAGCAAGAAAATCTACTCTGGAGAAGTTGGTTTGCAGGTTTAATCATCAGGTTTCAAATAATTAAACACCCCAGAAATGTATTTTCAGATTAGAGCAGGGTTGACTACCCTCCAGTTATAAGTGTCAGTAATCAGTAATGCTATTAATTCTTTTTAATACTCTTAATAATTTCTGTAACAGCAAAAGGGAATAACATGAATGCTGTAGCGGAGGCTTTTACAGCCAGAATAGGGCCGTGACAAAATGAATCAGCTTCTCGGTTTATCTAGTTCCTCTGAAATCAAGGGAGTTATGCTAAGTTACACCATACAAGAAGCCAAGTCATTTCGAGCATTGTATGATTTAGTAGTAACTGTCCCAAACTTGGTTATGCTTTCATAGGAGTAATAGAAAATAATGATACTATGGAAGGGGAAGGTGGGTTTTTTAGCTTTGTGCATATATATTCATTCCATGTAATCACTGAATAGAGTGTGGAAATAGCTACTTAAACATTGGTTTAATGCTTTAGAAGTGTCAACTTTTTAAGAAAATAGCTTGGATTTCTGTAGGAATCTTTATACAAACAGTGATACTGAGTAATACTGTCTAATTTTGTCTCCTCCTTTCTGTAATATGGTCTGACTTAAAAAAAAACAAACAAACAAACAAACAACAAATAAGTAGTCAAGCAAGAGAACAAGCAGTATATTTGCTTGTAAGACTTATCTCCTTTTCAGGGAATTTGCAACAAACATGATTCTGTGATTCTATGATTCTATGAACTTCGGATCCTTCGTTAATTAGGACAGAAACACCATACAGGCACATTAGCCAAATGTTAGTGAAACTTTTCTAACACTTTTTTTAGTAGTTGTTTGTAGAAAGGCTTTTTTTCCATTGTTGTTTTAGCCTTTCCTCCGTTATTATGAAGGACAATATATATCATTTTTACTGCAAAGTGCCAGGAAAGACAGGATATTCAAATGAACAAACCTGGATGCTTTACAACTTTTGTCCTCTTGAAATCAGATCGGAAAAATATAGGACCTAAATATCAATACTGTAAGGTTTTCATTTTATATCAGGCATAAATCTTAACAACGCGTACTTAACAATGAGCTCAAATTTTAACTTAATCTCTGGCAGGCTGAGAATTAAACCAGCACACACTCCATTTTGTCTTCCCTTCCAGGCAGCTCCTTGGAAAAGGCACTGTCTGTGCCAGCCAGCTTAAAGGTTTTATAGTTTGTGAAAAGCAGATACAGAACTGCCTAGGCAGGCCAGGCTTCTCCGGAAAGACAGAGTCACATCTTGCACTCCTGAGCTCTCTTCTGCTTAAATAAAGTTGCTAGTTGCCTAATGAATGTTAGCTGTAATACTCCCTGTGGTCAGTGGGGCTGTTGTTTAATGAATTGCTTAATGTGCTTGATTACTGTTACTATGTGGAATGAGGGAAATAGCCAGAGAGATTTGAAAGACCCACTAGAGAATACGATGAAAATGAATTGGATCAATAAGAAGTTTTTGCTCATCTCTGAACAACACGTTATGTGCTGCATTGTTGGATTTGGGGATAATGTAATTTTGTGGCTTGTTGTTGTTCTTTATATAATTCAGAAATATAAATTTCATTTGACATTGGGTTTTAGGGCTGGCCTTCCTGGAGTTATAAATGTTCCCCTGACTCCAGTCCCGGTTACTCACATGGACAGATAAATTAATTAGTAAAACTTTTATGCCAATTACTTTATGCCCTTGGCTTTCATATGTTTCTGAAGAGCGGCAGCTAATTAAAGATATGATTCATAATTACTGGTCGATCAAGTAGTTGAGTAATGGAATCAGGAACTGTTCCAAAAATTATCTATCACATCATTACTAATTGTTACATAATACATAAGGATGTAGAATTCAAATAAAAAATTACTCACATTTGAAAGATTCAATTATTGGGTTTGGGATGTTTTTTATAACAATTATAAACACTGTGATAATTCTCACATTTTTAAAGATCACAGAGGTTTTATAAATATTTATAATTAAATAGGAGCATAATTTCCAGCAAGTAAAGAACTCAAGGGCCTAGCTGGAGGAGTGGGTTAGTAGTATAATGAATTTATGGAAGTTCAGATGGAAATCAGATCTTTGGGTCAAATTAGGGCTCAAGTGAAATGAATATGATGGTGTCTTCCTAGTCCTGTTTGCACAAGCTACAAAACTGTTCTAGTCTGGCAAGCACTGCAGGCTAATTCCTAAAGAATAGAAGAGCTGTTGCAGCTTATGACTTGGCACTGAATGATGCACAGAAATTTGCACAGAATTTGTCAACACTCATTTTTCACAGTCAGCGATTGCTGTCCCAGCAAGAAGATGATAGCAGATACCACAGCCTGGTAAAACTGGTAAAATGGTGAAAAAAAACCCAAATTCTTCCAGCATTTCCTTGCTAAGTTTGCAGATGTTCTGTGTTCTCACAGTCTATGAACAGTCATGTCACTTCTTCAATTAAATTTGCCTTGAAAACTCAAGCATGGGTTCATTCAGTAACTCTGATACCCCACTGCTGAGTCTAGGAAACCTCTGGGTTCAGTTTCTCACTGGTTCTTTACACTCTAAAGTAATCATATAAACATCTATATCTGCTAAGCCTTGAGAATAATTCCTAAGCCTTACAAATGAAGGCCAGCAATACTTGCAGCCTGAGCCTTCACAAAAGCTGTGAAGATGTCCCAGCCAGCAGTTCAAAAGTTATCAAGAGAGCACCTCAAGTACCCAGAAAAATTTTACCTGACTCTATTTATTTGAACTTGCTGGAGGGCCTGACCCTGCATATTCTTCATCTCCTTCATTTATTTAAGTAACTCAGATTTACAGTATTAGCTTTTTCACTTATCCACAATGGTTTTTTTGCTATACTTGGTTGGTTTTATATAATTAACTTAACCTACCACTCATTAGATGTATGGCATATGGTTTGGAGGAGTATTAATAAATGTTTTTCCGTCTCTGAACAAGAAATAGAAAATGAATGAAAACAAACTTCCACTTCTGCTTGCTGCTTTAAATGGCTGTTTAGCTGCCATCCATCTGCAGGTACCATGTGCTGCCCTCCTGAATATCATCAGGGAACAAAGCAGAATTCAATTAAACATTTTAATATTCTAATTGACTTAGATTGCTATAGATATCTACACCAGCATGTAGGAGGATCCAGCTGATGGGTGGATAAGAGCATTCAGCAGGAGAATGTCCCAAAGACCTCGAAGTCCAGAGGGGCAAGGTGGACACAAGATGGCAAAAGGGGAGAGGGACCAGCAGGGAGCCTTTAGCCCCTTGAGAGTTAACACTGAAGTCAAGTCCCCTGAAGTCCCCCTGAGCACAGGGTATCCAGTGAACCTTCCTCTTCTTGCCCTGTAATTGTCCCAGGGAAAACAGCTCTTTTTTTTTTTTTTTTTTTTTTTTTTTTTTGGAGGGGGGGGGATGTTAAGAAGCCCTTTTCTACTAGGGCTACATCTTTCAAAACCATGTTTTGGTGTTTCAGCTGGTACCTCCTGAGGAAGTGAGCTGGAAGGATTTTTTCCCCTGCACCAGGTCAGCTGAGCCCACAGGGGAGAGGAGGGTGACAAAGTGACACATAGAAGTCTGCAGAGGTGTTAAGGATTGCAGCTGGAGGACTAAATGCTTTTAAAACTTCATAGTTAACATCCTAGGGAATAATAAAGTGCAAAAACAAGTAATATACAATCATGATATTATATTAGATGGGAAATCAATACTGAACCTGGTAGCCTTATTACAGTGTGTTTCTATTGTGACGGTTAGAGTAGAAATAGCTTTTTAGGATGAATGGTGACAGCATCTGACCTGTCAACATCCTTATCAAGCAAGCCCTCCTGCCTGGCAGAGGCGCGGATGCTCCTCACCTGTGAAAGGGCTGTCTAGAAGCCACATGAGGACAGAAATTCCTAGCTAAAGACCCTAACCCCAAAACAATATAACCTTAATCCACAAAATCCCTAGGGGGAAAAAAAAAAAAAGGCACTTTAAAAT
Source organism: Falco cherrug (assembly GCF_023634085.1). Taxonomy (NCBI): domain Eukaryota; kingdom Metazoa; phylum Chordata; class Aves; order Falconiformes; family Falconidae; genus Falco; species Falco cherrug. The sequence goes on along the minus strand of NC_073702.1, from coordinate 737,811 downwards.
GAATTAAGGCTAATGTCTCCGCAGTTTATTTTTAAACATTTAAGTTGCTGCACTGCTGGTTTATGAAACATTACAAATGCATTTGCATAAATGGAACAGGGTGAGGAAAGATATTCGAGTTTGATATGGTTAGGGGTTTTATGGAAGTTTAACTTCTCATTTTAACACTAGAATTAAATTATTCAGTTGTCTGGACATTTGTCTGGAACTAGAAAACCTGTGGACATATGTCAGACCTCCATAAGATACAGCAGGGCACAAGAGCAGTGCAGTCAATGCCAAGTATCTGGGGGAAAGTCCTCTTTTTTTTCATTTTTGTACAAGAGAAGAGAAAGCATATGGTCTATTTTAAGACCTGTAGTCCATATCTTAGAGAAAAGTTTGGTCTAGATTACTCAGTGTGTCTGTGGTACCCTCTGACTTAAAAGGGAAATAAAGGTTATTTTCATATTATTTTTTTAATTGCTGTACAAAGTACTTTAAAGCAATAAAAAAGGAGCAGTTAATGGATGAAAAATTACAGTGAATTATTCTCATGAAAATAGCCTTATAGCTCTTGGTGAAATCGAGATTTTCCTGTTTTGGGTAAAATAGTCATACCAGTGTTAAATGCTACCACGTAACAAATTCCCCTATATGTTATGTTTTTTATATAAATACATGAAAATACAGGCTTACATTATAAAAAGCAAAACCCCTTCAGCCATGTTTAGTGCTTGAAAAGTCACATGACCAAGACTAATTAATCTCCTGTGGCTTATCAGATCAAATCAGTAGGCAATGGATTTTTCATAAATATTTGGGGTCACTTGATGCTTTTTACTTCGATACATTTAAACATCTCATGAAATGAAAAACTCAAACTATTGCAAGTGTTGAAATGTGAAGCTCTCATTTTTTTCCCAGATAACCAACAACAGCAATATAGACAGAACTCAATGAAATACAAGTTAATTCAGTTGCAACAGCATTTTTGGATTGGAACACTTTTTTATTTTCTTTTTTCTTTTTTTTTTTCAAAACGGAAACATATTTGGGCAGCTGCAAGAACAGCTGATGGGCTTTAGTCCATGATACCTGGAAGGTACTACAGCTTCCCTGAATTACCCATAAGGATGGAGGCATGCAGAGCTCCAGGAGGTCAAATGGGAACAGAGAACAGAGGAGAGCTGAAACGGGATGCATGATTTCCACATTAGCTAGAAATTTGTTACCTGTAAATTAGCAGCACCAAGTAATTAGGAAACTGTGAAGGCTGTCATTTCTGTCTCTGAAATACTTCAAACTTGAGAATCTCATGCAGAAACTTTCAGGCAAAGCAAATATTTGTCACTTCTTGGATTTCAGCTAATTATATGCTTTCACCAGGAAGGTGCTATTTATTCTGCATGCGGTAACTTCTTTGTGGAATAAATATTATTTGCAAAAATGGAAGATAACATGGTTCATGCCTGTCTATGTCAAATGTAATAGGTACTATTAAACCAAATGTACCCTTGGAACACATTTCATCATTAGTTTACCACCTTTCTGATGTCAAAGGCAAATGTCTGATATTGCAACAGATTCCCAATAATGTCCTAATGCGCTTCATATGTCATAAAACTTTCATTACCAGCAATAGCAGCTGGGTTGTGTCACTGTAGCCAGTGAAATTCTGTAAGATTTTATGAAGTGCAAACTTGTTCTGTGAAGACAGATAAGATCCATTATCTAAAAGGTGGACTAAATTGCCATAGTCTCAGGACCAACTGGTGCAAATTGAGCTGCAAAATCTGCTAAGTAGCACGTGTTGCTGTGACCATTTCATCCTCAGACTCTGCACTCAGAGCTGTCTCCCTGCTGAGCACAGGTTAACATTAATACATAGCATTAACAATATATGGTATAATACAAGATAATACAATATAATCTGCAAGATCTCCCTGTCTCTGTCCTAATCTCCTGAGGCTCCTTCCTCCCTGCCTGAGTGTGGTCCCCATGGGTGACAGAGCCCCTGGCACGCAGAGACCCTGACGATGCCAGAAGGCTGGTGAGCGTAGGCAGCAGGACTTTCAAGGGGGTTAAGCCTAGGCTGGACATCCTCTGAGGTGGGACAAGGTAAATGGCTATAGGTTTCCTCACAAGGAGGAATAAATGCCTATTTATGTTCTTCAAAACCACCCCACCTCAAGCATGAGCAGAGAAAGGAGAGCCAATCTTTCCCTGCTACTTTTTTGTGTGTGTGACGAGCGCTGAAATACTTTTGTAGTTTGGGGGTGGGGCTGGCATACTAGTAGGTCAAATCAATAGATGCTCCTTGCAGTAACCAGACAGCTAAATTATTAACATTATTTTCTGGAAAAGAAGGCACTTGTTATTACATGATTCATGCTTGAAGTTTTCCAAGCGCTTAAAAGAGAGTCCCCATGATTTACAAGTAAGAACAGATTATTAGTGTCTGAGAACTTAATTGACTGCCTCCTCTCGGCTGTTGACTTCAGCAGTAAATTTTTTTTCCAGTTACCTGCTCAAAATAGCAGCATCTGCCCCTTAAACAATCAGCATGGATCAAGGATGGTAAAGTTCTGTGTGTCTGTTCTCACAGAATAAATCAAACTTTGAGGCTGAAAGCCTCAATCTTGTAAAACTGGCACTGTTGGAAACAAATTGCTGGACACCTTGAAATCTCTGAGGGGCAAAGAAAATCAAAGCCAATCTCTAATATTTTTCTCCCTAAAACTGCTCTCCTTCTGAAATGAAGAGGCATGTGGATTATTCAGGCTGAGGTGAAGGACGTGGGCAAGCACAAAAAAAGCTTGTCTGCAGCATTGGGAGTCTCCGGTGCCACACAGAGACTTGCTCTAATATATGCAGCAGTAAATTCCAGCGAGATCTCCTCTCAGCCCTGTTTACACACATATATGTTCCAATGTAGGAGACCCCTCCTCTTTCACATAAAAGCTGACACACAGATGTATAACGTGCACGTTGTACCTTCCTACTCGGCAACTGATTGCATATCTCAGCTCTACTGTGAAAGTAATCCCAACATATGTATAATTATTTTTAATGAATTAAGTCCTTGAAGTGTGAAGATCCATAAAGATCTTTATAGTCTCCTTTGACACTTGAAGGTAAATATTAGCATTGTGCATTTCAAATTAGATGTGCAATGCCTGTTAAAAGTAATGGGAGCTGGAAGTCTGGTCTGTCTAATGATTTCCTTCTTGATCATTGTGATAGCAGAGAAAATATAGAGAGCAGGTGCTCGAGCCCTCCTCTGCTCCCCTGAGGATGGAGAGATCTGTCAGCAAAGTCACCCCTAGGGTGGATGAGAACATCCTTTCCAGAGAGGGGCTGTGTCAGGGCATCTGCTGAATAAAGGGTCCCCTTCCCTGGAGCATCCTGAGTAGTAAGTTTCTGTTCCCTCTGCATTACTGAGATACAGACGATTTTTTCACATACAACTATTCTATAACTTATGCTGGAACATTTCTTGGGTCTGCCAGCATCAGGAGAGAAGACTGTCAATGTTGTCACAGAGGGGAACACAGTGACCACAGGGCACTGGGGACAGTGTGAGAAAACTGAACTTCTTGGGTTAATGCAAGGGCGGGGGGCAGAGGGGGGGTGTTGAAGGAGCTCTCTGAGGTCACCTGTAGCACCACTGTAGCCCTGCTCATCAATGTGAATAAGCCAGTGCAGAACCCTGTGCCAGCTAACCCAGCCATGTAAAGCTCCTCACCAGCCTGCCTAGCACTCTTCTCTTGTCTGACCTCATCCATCTGGCACTAGTGTGGGTCTGTCCCTACCACAGCAGAGTTGGCTGGGCAGTCATTGTCCTTAGTCAGACCTCTCAGATTTGGACCTTCCATCAAATTATTCAGAATTCCCAAAATGAATTTCATCAAATCCCTTCACTGATCAGGCCAAATCCTCCCACAGTACTCTGTGTATCTCAGCCCTGGATGGGAGGAGTGGGGTTGGTGGGTTGGTGCTTGAGCCTCATCTTCTACCTTGGCACCCAAAAGATCAGCTAGAGTAGAGACAGTTCTTCCCAACAGAACCCCCAGTTCCTTCTGAGCTGTCAGACACTTGCTTCACCACCGAAACAAATGTTCACCCCATGTGAGGAGCATCCAGCAATGCCTGACAAGGTGGGGTTCCACCATCCCACACTTAGTTCCTCCTGGGGAGCCCTTAGCTTCAGATATCATGGTCTTGTCTGAGATCTTCTAAGCCATTATGTGTGGCTGTGTGCTAACACAACTGCATTGCCCACAGCTGTTACACCAAAATAAACAAAGGAAAAAAGGTACACATTTTTACTGCAACAAAAGTCACACCTCGCTGAATATACACTTTAAAAATTGAAACATCTGGTGCAGTGAAATTTCTGCTGTGCGTAAGGATGGCATGCCTACTCGTCTTGTCCCAAATCAATAAAATAAACCCATGATTACTGCTCCTCTGTTCAGTAGTTTTGAGTAAGTCATAATTCTACAGCCAGGGTATACACAGATACACAGTGATTCATTGACATGTGTCTGCTACAATATACAATATCACCAATTCCTAACCAAAAAAAGTAATAGAACTATATATAATGTAAAGAATGACTCGGAGCCTTATTGTGAGAGACTCAGGAGGAGGGAGATTTAAAGAAATGATATGTCACTCACTCCTAAATGTTGCAGTTGTATGGCCTGTCGCTCCGATATGCTGGCTTTGCAAGCCTTTAGTTACCTGGAAACTCCCGTAAGAGCCTGGAGGGTGGACAAAGAGGTGGGAGGAGGCTGAGGAAGGGAGATGGGAAAGAAGGAAAGAAAGGAGGATTAAACTGGAGCACTCCTATCCGTGCTACCTTTTCTCTCCGGAGAAATCCTTATTGTGTACCAAGTACGGCAAGTGTGTATTTTATTGAGGAAAGGGAGAAGGAACAATCAGAAACTCTGTCACATTGTATCACTGTGAATAGTAGATGTGGTTTTTTAAAGGAAGGTATGGCTAGCTGGAGCAATTTCTCACTCCTTTTTAGTATCTTACACATGGTTCAGGATGCTACAAGATAAAGACTCAAGCCACCTTCCTGCATACCATAATGTGGAGCTGGAGCAATTTCTCACTCCTTTTTAGTATCTTACACATGGTTCAGGATGCTACAAGATAAAGACTCAAGCCACCTTCCTGCATACCATAATGTGGAGCAGGGTATGCATATTCATATATATATATATTCATATATATATATATTGCCTTTCTTTGACTCTAGGTAGCCCGAAGATGCCACCAATTAATTCATCCCTTGGATTGGGTGTATATTATACAACAGGCTGTATAGAGAGACCTGCTCAGGTCCAGGAGTACATCCATGTGCAGGGATAAACACATTATTGTTGGCTCCCTCAGCCCTCCTGTTTTTCCCTTCAGGGTGATCATTTTGGGAAACCTACAGACCTATTCACTAGGGAAGGTTGAGGGAAAATCTTGGGTGTGAGGGGATTGTCACCTCTTGGGTTTCTATGAACAATGGGCAAACCGAGGCTGTATTTGATCCCTCTTTTACTGGACTGATCCAGTTGCAGAGGAATATGCTGGGTTAGTGCTCAGGTGGAAACTGTAACATCACAAGAGAGTATTTCAGGTTTCATGCTTTAATGGTTGCCATTTGTTTTGCCAATGGGAAAGTGAATTTATTTTTATTTGTTAAGCATAAAGAGAAAGATTGAGCTTTACCAATCATGGATAATTATGCCTTATCTCTCACTGTGACAGTGGCTTTCTCTGGAAGCAACACCTATGTTATGACTAAGTAAGAGATAGATCTCAATCAGGAAATACCAGAACAAATTGAGATGGATTCTTCCTTTGCGTCAATACCTTGCTCTTTTTCAAACAAGAAATATGATGCCTCCAATTTCACTGACTGCTAGTTTCAGTGTCAGTCTTATCAAGGCAATAATAGGCTCTATACAAATGTCCTCCAAATGTTATTTTCCTAACAAAAGTAGTACCTGACCTGCAGTTTTGAGAGACAGCGTAGAAGAGTAGATCGTATTTTTCTGCTGGCTCTACCTGGTTTCTGGCTAGCTGCTTAATTTAATGTCACTGAGAGCCCTCGTCCAAGGAGCAACTGCAAGGCTAATACTGAGCATTTCACTATGCTTTTGTGCGTGCCTGTGTGTGTCAGGATTAGGATTCATTTATGTTTAACTTATTCAGTTCTTTATGTTAGCAAAGCTGATCCTAGAGGTAAAGCTAAACTTTCTGAAGACATGGCTGGCTAGTACAGGGGAGACCAAAAATACTGTTCCTGACACTGTCTGGCTCCGAAGAAGTTTGCTTGGCCTTTTCATGCCCTCCAGTAGCAAGGCTGGATTCTTGCAAGTGTGCAGCCACTGTCTTAGCTGCATAATTGAAGGACTGACAGTTCTCAAGACTTCATTATTATTTTTATTAGGGAATCTGTTGGCACTGACAGTTTTTTCTCATGCTCTTCAAATACACTGGATACTGGCAGCTGAGGATTCTGCATGACAGCTTGTATTGAAGTATCGGGGTATTTTTCTTGTCGGTACAGAGAGAGAAAAACTGTCAACAGGAACACTAAACAGAGCTCAGAGATGGTTTTATATATCTTAGTTTATTTCAGACTTGGTGTTATTTTGATTTTTCACTTGCAGATTGTAATTTCAATTATATGTGAGCAAAGGTTATTGTTAAAAATATAATGTAAGCAACAAGATTAATTTAATGTCTCTAAACAAGTACGTAGTAAGAGCATAGCCAGCAAGGGAAGAAGTTTCCTGATTCATAGCTAGCTATCTTTATTTAGGTCACTGCTAGAATGGCTTCATCCAAGCTCATTTTTTTTAACAATTCAGTACTGAATGATGTCAGATCATGAATGGCCTTCTATATTCCTTCTTCACAACAGTGAAACAGAACCTAGGCAGATTACTTTTTATGTGGATCAAAAGCAAGGTCTTTAAGGATATGTGGGAAAACCTTTAAGGCTGCTTAAAGAGTGTACTTAAAACACAGGGAAGATTTTCGTTGACTTTGCTGTCATAAAGGATTGTGTTGAACATGACTAGCAACAAAACACTTGGCATACTGAGAGCAGGACTTTCAGATCCCGAACACCCAGCAAGGAGCAAATTGTGTTGAACGCAGAAGCAGGAGGTGTGGTTCCTTGGCAGACCTCATGAGCAGTGATGCCAAACTCTGAGCTGAATTACCAATGGGGTGTCAGTAAGTGTGAATAGCCCCAGAGAGGGTTTAGAGGTCTTCCTTTCTGAATGAGCACCGAGAGAAAATAAGCAGTGCCTCTACAGTACTGCAGAGCTTTTTTAAAATCGACTCTTCAGAGACACAGGTTGATTAATTAAACTCAGTAAAGTGGATGTGATTAAAAAACATACTGTCAAAGCAAGAGGAGAAAGATGAAGAAGAAAAATTTGTATGTAAGAAATCATTATTTGCATGAAATCATTGTGAGTTCATACAAAGGGTTTATTGAATGCACATCGGCCAATCCTTATTGATGATTATGGATTTTCTGGATATGCCTCAAAAACAGCATTTTCACCCCTGCATAATTGCTTTTTTTCTCCTGACCATTTTTATAATTTGATTATCTCTATAGCTCCTGTAGTATAAGCTATTTATTGAGAAATGCAGTAGTCACATCGATAAAGAAGTATTAGAAGGAAAAATCATCTGATATTTCAATTTGCATTTAAATTCTCTGAATTTTTTTGAGTTCTGTTTCTTTCCCATTACTAATGTTGTAAATGCCAAACAAGTCCTCGGAAGATGATGTATATGTTTAAGTGTTGGTTGCCTCTGTTAATGGTACTTGGGGATCAACCTACCCAAATATTATTTGTGTGCCCCAGTGGTGACTGCTCTCTGCGTGTCATGACTGTCCCCTTGGTCTCCATGATGTTAACCACAGAATCAGGTTCTAGGCCCATTTCCAGGTAAATACGTCCATGCTTTCAGACCACTGGAACCTCTCACCCTTCATGTCTATCAACTATTTGAAATTAATTCTCTGCACAGTAATTGCCCATGATCCTTTCCGGTTCCTGGATCAAGTCCATGGAGAGAAGGCAGCAGTGGGTTTGTATTTATAAATTATTAGCCTGTCAGGATTTTGACTGTCTTTTTCATGGGATACTTGTTCTACTGGATAGGGCAATGGACTGGCAGACAGGAAACTACGTGCTGGTCCCTGCTTTTCTGCTCTGCTCTGCAACAAGTCATGAATCACCTCACAGTCCTGTTTCCATCATTCCTCCATCCTTCATCAGTTTTGTACATGCTGGCTTTAAGATGTTGAAAGAAGTAAATATTTTTTTCTGTTTGCTTGTTAGCTGCTCAGAGCACTTATCTTTCCCAGTTTCTCTAAGTGCTAATGAAACTGAAAATGAATCTTTTTAAAGCTTATGTAAAAGAACTAAGAAGGCAATTTAAACTTCTCCTCTGTTGTTCTTATGTATTAAAATAGCCTTGTCAATTCATGCCCAGTGATATAGAGACTCTACTATGCATGTGCTACCTGAGCTCCAGTCCAGAAAACAGGACTCATCAAACCAAGACTGGCCAAGGAAACTAGAGCTAAGCATACATATATGTGTTTGAGATAAGGGCTGTCGTTACAGACTGTTGTACTGGTGTTGCTGCAGTTGCTCTTTACTTGTTAGATAATAGGATTTCCCACTGCCAGAACCAACTACCTAGGACACAGTAATCACAAAACCAACAACAAAAAAATAAGACATTTTTAATGAAGGAAAAAGGCTTTTATAATTCTGGAAGTCTTTCCAAGTCCTTCTAAAACTTTAAATAAAATTTAACTTTACCTTATTTTGACATTTTGACAGAGAAATAAGACAATTTTTGCAAAAATAACAGGAGACTGAGTAAATTGTACGCTTAAGTATTGTAGAAGCCAATTCTTCTACAGAACAATAAAATATATGCTTTGTACAAACTTTCAGAAGTGCATGGTTATATGATCAAGAATCAGTGTGCAGGTAACTGCCCTTCAGCATATGGCGTCCCTCAGAGCTTGAGTTATGACCTATATATTTATTTGCAGCTCTGACGTTTAGGGACTTGCTCTTTGGAGGGAGGCACCAGCATACCTGGGCCCTCCATCCTGTCCTGTGCAAGCCTCTGCTGTCACCAGAGTGGGGAAGAATGAGAGAGGAGCATGATGGAGAATGAGCCTAAAGGGGGAAGAGCCAAGCCAATACATCCATGAAGATGGTGTGCAGGTGGAGAGTAAGCTCACAGGAAGCATGCAGGTTGGCATCAGCTACAGCAACAGCCTACGTGGGGGTATTATTTGGGCATATTTGCCAGACTAAAGTTAGAGATTAGCTTCCCACGTGAACAGGTACTGAATGGCGTATGACCATTTGCAAGTTAACCCAGGCTTTATTAATTTCCTTACATGTATGTAGAGGTGTATAGATAAAGATAAAGATGGTAAAGATAGATTATGAAGTGATTATACATATATATGATCACGTTGTAATGTATTTTTACATATATATACATAAAGCAAAGTGACAGAAAATGGTAGCGTTCATGTATTCCATTGGACTTGATGATTTTAAAGGTCTTTTCCAACCTAAATGATTCTGTGCTTTATGATCCTGTGTAAATTAAAATGCATCCTTTTGTCAACAGGTCTCCCCAGAATATTTGTGCAAACAGTGTATGTGTCTCTGTCATGCAACTGTGGGTAATTAACATATGCAAAACACTACAGTCCTGCTAGAAGCTACTCAGCCCTCCCCTGAAATTTAGGCTCTATTTATTTACAACAAAATAAAGTGGACCCTTCTGGAAAGAAACATAGCTTTGTGGCTGCACCAATGCTGTCGCACAGATGCTTTAAATCTTTTATATCTCCCAGACCTCCAGGGACTGGTGTTGGATGGTATTGAGCCAGGGCCAATAAATAATTTATGCTAAGTAGCAATTTAGTTGTTTGGCTTGGGGTAAAGAAATCCAAGAAATTCATAAATAAAGTTCCCATTTTTGCTGTATTCCAAAGTTAATTTATGTTACTCTGCAATTAACTAACATAAAGGTGAAAAAATATGACAGGCCTAAGGTAGAAAATAAAGCTCATAAATCTGCCATATCTTAACCAGTGGTGCTTCAGTGATAGTTGGTGCTTGCACTTGGTTTTCCGTTCATCTAATTCACCTGTATTTGCTCGACCCAGAAAAGTGTAGTAATTGATTTCTAATAGTTCCCTTTGAAATAAACAAGCAAACCCAACATTTTTTGCTCTGTCCTTTGAACTAGAAAGTCGGTACTAGATTTTGGCAGATGTTTTGGCAAAACACATGGAACTGGAAATGTATAATATGTGGATAAAGTCTGGTCATCAGATAGTCCCTGCATTCAATGGACTGTATTTAAAATGAAATCCAGTTATTCATTAATGTCCTTTATATATACACACACATTGCACTTACATACAAATGCCTAAGATTTTGATGTGATACCTGCAGTATTCCCCTTGACCTAATACAGATGTTTCCAGCTGTCCCAGTTTCAGCTGGGATAGAGTTAAATTTCTTCCTGGTAGCTGGTACAGTGCTGTGTTATGGATTTAATATGAGAATAATGCTGATAGCACACTGATGTTTTAGTTGTTGCTCAGTAGTGCTTACTCTAAATCAAGGACTTTCCAGTTTCCCATGCTCTGCCAGTGAGCGGGGGCACGAGAAGCCGGAGGGAGCAGGGCCAGGACAGCTGACCCGAACCGGCCAAAGGGGTGTTCCATACCATAGAATGTCATGCTCATTAAGTAAAGCAGGGGAGTTGGCCGGGGCCTGCTGATTGCTTGAGGACTGGCTGGGCATCAGTCAGCAGGTAGTGAGCAATTGTATTGTGCATCACTTGTTTCTTTTGGGTTTTATTCCTCTCTCTTTTTGTGTTATCTCCTTTTACAGTACAAGTATTATTTACTTTATTTCATTTATTAAATTGTTCTTATTTCAATTCACAGGTCTTATGTTTTTCTGAGTGTCCTCATCCCACCAGGGGCAGGTGAGGGGAGTGAGTGACTGACTGCATGGTACTTATTTGTGGCTAGGGTTAAACCACAACACTTGCCAAAGACATGACTTTTCTTCACCATCATTCATTAGTCTATTGACACTGTGTACTGTTTGAAAGGACACTGTTCCATATATGCAAGTGTGTGATGGTTGCTTTCATTGAACACCATCACTGCATCGGGAAGAATATAATGATATAAATACCTACTGTATGTAATGTACAAAATACAGAAGTTGGATAGATTGAAGTAATAAAGGTTAGGCAAAAGACTGGATTCAGGTTGCTCCAGAATGGAAAGTCTTGTTTGTGTTTTCTTCCTGGATAAATGCTGTAAGCTGTTAACCACAATATTTCGTAAAATTTAGCAATTTGTATTGTTGCATTTAAAACTTTTGAACTGCCCATCTCTCTAGTGGGGAAGGGATAAAGTAAAATGTTGCATCCCATGATTTTCACAGATTTTCTTACAAGAGGAATTCTGACCATAGGCCCAAGGAACTTCTTTCAGGGAGGTTGTCTGTTTTCTATATCTACAGAAATAGATTCTGACTATTGGTAAACAAAAGAAAAATTGAAACACAATTATGCAACAGAGAAGGACCAAGACCTCTGCTTCTCTGAAGCACTGTGCAGTCACTGATTTCAGTGAAACTACATAGATTCAAAGAAGCTTAATGTCTCATATTTTCAACTTTGAGACTCATATTTGCAATTACTAGGAGTTTGAACGAGTGCATTCAACATCATTCCTTTCAGGATGCAAAGAAAAGGAAGCTTCTTTCCTCCCCTCCATTTCACTCCTGCAGAGTACAGTGTTGCAAACATCCCTTGCTGAAATCAATGCCCTCTTATAACTTCAAGGAGCCTGTAAGCTTCAAACCTGTTTAGAGGTGAAGTGGCACAGAAGAGTTCAGGCTGAGACACTCAGATACTTGCCTGTTGTAGAAAAAATATCTCCAACCATTATCTAAAAAGGTCTGGTTATGAAAGATATTGCATTTGCTGAAATAATGGGACCAGAATATGCTTCACTATCCACTGTAATATTTGTTTTCCTTTTCCGGAGGTTTCTTTATGATGAAGATGAATTTAGCTCTTTACTTCCTGAGATAAAAAGAAAATTACATGATTGATTTCTCTATTAATTGCAATCCAGAGTATCTTTATTTCTGACTCTCACTTTTAATCATGTTCCAGGCAGCGCTCTCTGTGTCGATGGTATAGAGGAGCTGTGGGATGTTGCCACATGAGTGAGTACGACCCTTTCCCCCTCTTTGGCAGACTATGGACCACAGAACTTGGGCCATGGAGGAACAGTCCTAAACTCTCGTAGAGTCTACTTTTTAGAAACAAATTTCAAATTTGCCAGATAAGAGTTTGGAAAAGACCATGTAATTTATTTAATGGAAGGCAAGGTGTGAATCTACTCATTAAAATTCATAATGAGATGCATCTGGCATCTTAACACTTTTTACTATTCTGCAAATAGACTTTTTTAAAGGCCATTTTGCTCTTTCTAGCAGGACTACATGGCACAGATAAAGAGTTTTGAATTGCAGAAATGAGAATACGTTTTCAAGTCTATTACCTCCTATTTCCAGTCATTAAATGATTCAGTGGGACAGATTCTGTTTTAACTTTAGTGACCTCTAGCATGGACACCAAGCCAAAGTGACTCTTGAAGATGACTGTAACCCCCACATTTTTATATATACATTTAGAAATAAATAGAGGGATGGCAAAAAAAGCAGTTCAGTGTATTCCTCCCAGTCTGACCCAGATCAGATTTCAACCAAAATAATGTTTTCTCTAAATAACTACTTGTCAATGTAGTGGGAACAAATAAATAGCATCATTCCATTCTTTGCTGAACAGGACTCCCTCCACCTGAGATATCCATCGCACTGGAGACCCAACGAAGGAGCCAAGGGGAAGCAGAGAGCTTTCTACCCTCCAGGGTGAACTATCACCTTTACCCCATCAAGGTCAAATGATTTGGGTGGCTTAAGGCATATTTTTCCACTCAAATATTTGGTTCTCACTTCAGTCTCTCTGTGAGAGTCTGATGCTCTGTATTTTCCTTCTTTCCTCCTGCTGCTCTACATTTTATGTCAAAGGGAGGTTAAGAGGCAACTCAAGCCCTGAGCAAAATTGTTTCACGCTTCCACCCCTCCTTAGCCCAGAGGCAGTGGGGTAAAGAGCTCTCCCACCAGCAGATGCTATGGTAGGAGTCTCCTCCATCAGCTTGGGCTGATGGGACAGTAGTGTCCTGTGTCGTCTCTCCCTTTGCTCTCCTATCACTCTCCAGAAAAGTCTGCTTCACTTGAGTGACTCTTAAGAGAAACTAAGTGCTTGGTTACCTGAACTTCAACATTTACACTGATGATGGAGGGTAAAATAACATAAAACCAGAAATGTGAAGCAAAACCAATGGAATTTCTCCAGATGCAGAAAGCTCAGAAGCATTAGTAGTTTGGGAGCATGCATAACTAAGTCTGTGTATGCATGGAGTTACATATAGATATATAATTTTGGGAGCTTGATCCTGCAAAACATGTTTTTTTAATATTTTAAATGGATGCCATGTGGGATATATTTGCTTACAGTCTTAAAGATCCACTACATCTCCAACACATCTTTCTTAATTTAAACATTTCCTGAGTGTAATAGAGGATTTATTCTACAGAGTGTACTATTGGATAGCTCACACATAAATTTGTCCAAATGTACACGTATGGCTATATGTATCTCCAGCAGATTTCAGTGAGGCTGATTTGTGGGAAATACACCACCCAGGGTCACCTACAGGTACACCGTCTAGTCCCATTATAGGTTTACATAGCAGGAAACAGTTTCCAACAGCCTTCTGCAGATGAAAGTTATGACGGTCACTTGTCAGGGTGGTATGATGTAATTCACATAACAGATTCATGCATCAAGCATCCTGATGAAGCTGGTGCTCAAGTAATAAGGGAAACTAGAGAAAAACAGGCAGATTGTGTCGTTTACCAGAAAGAGACTGGATGCCAGCCTGGATCTCTTGTCTAGAGCTCCTCTGTGGAAACAGGCACACGTAGAAGACAATCTACATAATCCATAATAAAAAGAGTTGTGAGTTATATTTTGTCTTGTAGTTTGTTGGCCTACCCATTTCATTACTTACTGCAGTTTTACAGGTGATTATGATCATCTTTCTGCTTGTCCTGGTTTTGGCTAAGATAGAGTTCATTTTCTTTACAGTAGCTGGTTTATCTTTTGGTTTTAGGATGAGAATAATGTTGGTAACACACTGATGTTTTATTACTGCTGAGCAGTGCTGACACAGGGTCAAGGTCCTTTCTGCTTCTCACTCCACCCCACCAGTGAGAAGGCTGGAGGAACACGAGGAGCTGGGAGGGGACACAGCTGGGACAGCTGACCCCAGCTGACCAAAGGGATATTCCATACCACATGGCATCCTGCTCAGCATACAAGGCTGGGGAAGAAGAAGGAATTGGGGGATATTTGGACTTACAAGGTTTGTCTTCCCAAATAAACATGATGTGTGATGGAGCCCTGCTTTCCTGGTGATGGCTGAACACCTGCCTGCCCATGGGAAGTGGTGAATGGATTTCTTGTTTTCATTTGCTTGTGTGCATGGCTTTTGCTTTCCCTATTGAACTGTCTTGATCTGAACCCATGAGTTTTTTTGCTTTTACTCTTCTGGTTCTCTCGCCCTTTCCCACTGTGGGGGGAGTGAGCAAGCAGCTCTGGGGTGCTTAGTTGCTGGCTGGGGTTAAACCACAACACTGCTATGACATGAGATTTTTAATCATTAATCTTTGTGTAGACTTTCACGTCTCACACATTTGCATGCAGTAGGTACAGATTATGCATTAGCTCATCATTGCAATATTTTTAGGGTTGTGCCTTTGCTATACTGAGCAACAAGAAGGCTAATACTGCCACTCAGAACAGCAAGATTTGCACAATACCAAACCAACTATCCAGTTACTGAGGTTTATATATAAGGTGTAGAGGTATATATATCAGCTAATGCTAGTAAAGGAAACTTAGTAATATTACAGTGTTCATCACAGTAAATGTTCAAAAGCATTTATGCTGCTTTCACAGCATCTGCTCAGCATTATCTAAGAGTAAACATTTTTAAAAAGAGGGCGTTCCTTCCCCTTTGATCATTCTTATGTGATATTACTAAAATAATTCTTTCGTTTTCACAGTTCCCTCTCAAGGTATACTCAACTTCTGCTTTCAGCTTTTCAATAAATACTGTGTATTTTTATCTACCCTTTCTGGTATCAGCTCAGACCTGATCTACTCTGGAGTGATGGAGCAGATCAGGACTATATACCTGCAACTTAAGCAGGACATTTTCTTCTGTGGAGATCACTATTATGTTGAGCACTGGTGTTTCAGGAGCAGGACGTGCTTTTGTGGAAATACAGATGCACATCACCCATAGTTAGTCTGGCTGCTTTCACAGTGGTGCCTACATTACTGAAGAAGGGTAGAGGAGAAAATAGGCCTCAACTGCATGGACCTATGCAGAAAGAATTAAGAAAATTCTTCCTTACAAATTCACGTAAGTGTATTTGATTCTTATCCTGTTCTTATGAAAAGAGAAATAGTTTCTTTCATGTAAGCTTCTGCATCCTATGGAGGTATAATCTTGACCCACTTGAAGCTAGCAGGAAAAGTCTGTTGAATTAAGTAAAAATCATGGTCAGGATTTCATTCATGGGAAACAAAAACTGCTATCTACTAAGCCCTGCGGTACCGCGCTTTTGCTTGCAAACACAACACTAACAGCCCTGGTATTTCTAGTAAAAACCACATTTTTGGATACAGATTTTTGCTCCATGTTAACCACAGTCCTGTATTTCTTATGGATATATAGTCTAAAATCAAGACAAGAATTTTTAAAGAATTTTAAGTACTTTAGCTAGCAAAATCTAGGGGTATCCTTTTCTCTGTTCTAGGAAAATAAATGAAAAGCTATACGATATATTCAGAAATACAGAATGTGACAAGTGTGCTAATAATATTAATAAAATATGTATTGTAGATGAGGAATCCCTCACAACTGCGATTGCCATAGAATCATTGACATTAAAGGTATAAAAGATCCCCACATCAACTCATCCAGTTGATCCACTGTGCAGAATCATATATATCAAAACTATTATTCTTATTTGTCGAATTTAATTCAGTTCTTTTTCACAGAATCAGAGAATAGTCAGGGTTGGAAGGGACCTCTGGAGATCATCTAGGCCAACTCCCTGTTAAGCAAGATCTCCTAGAGCAGGTTGCACAAAATTGTGTGCCGGTGGATTTTGTATGTCTCCAGAGAAGGAGACTCCACAGCCTCTCTGGGCAGCCTATTCCAGTGCCGTGACACCCTCAAAGTAAGGAAGTTTTTCCTCATTCTCAAATGGAAATTCCTGAGCAGCAGTTTGTGCCCGTTGCCCCTTGTCCTGTTTGCTGGGCACTGCTCAAAACAGCCTGGCCCCATCCTCTTGACACTCACCCTGAAGATATTTGTAGACATCGATCAGTTCCCCTCTCAGTCTTCCCCAGGCTAAACAGCCCCAGTTCTCACAGCCTTTCCTCAGAGGAAAGATGCTCCAGTCCCCTCATCATCTTCATAGCCCTCTGCTGGAGCTTCTCCAGTAGTTCCCTGTCTCTCTCGAACTGGGGAGCCCAGAACTGGACACAGAACTCCAGATGCAGCCTCACCAGGGCAGAGGAGAGGGGCAGGATCACCTCCCTCAACCTGCTGGCCACGCTCCTCCTAATGCACCCCAGGATGATGCATACTGGTGCATGGGGCTGTTCCTCCTCAGGTGCAGGACCCTGCACTTGCCTTTGTTGAACTTCATCAGGTTCCTCTCTGCCCAGCTCTCCAGCCTAGCCAGGTGTCACTGAACGGCAGCACAGCCTTCTGGTGTATCAATTTCCTTGTTTTCTAAACTACTTCAAAGTTAAAAAGAGATGATCAGATGCAACAAAGTCATATAGAAAATGTTCACAAATCATGGATTTTCTCTAGCCCAATTTTAAGCATCTAAGAGTTTCTCTTCTACTCCAGGCCATTTAGTTTCTTATAGTGAAAAAGGAAAGACAGGTCTCCTTGGGCAATCATTCACCCCATTCTGATGTGGATGTCTAGCATCAGTGAGAGGAGCTGCCTTCTCAAAGTGCCTTTCCATATTCATTTACAAAGAGAGCTTGGATAGATATGCTAGATTAGGTACCAACGCTTAGATGGCTGAATTTGGGTAATGCATATTCCATTCAAAGTGATTTTATTTTATGTTCAGGCCTTTTGGAAATGGCTAATTAAAAATAATAACAACTGTAACAAACCTTTCATAATTTTGGAACTATTCCTTCCCATGCGTCCTGGATTACTTAGAAGCATCTTCAACTACTTTCTCTTCGCTTTTCAGTGTGCAAGTGGCTGTGTAAGTCTCACACTGTTGTTTCATTTTCTGTCTCAGTAGCTTTACTCGGAGCTATCTTTGAAGACCATGGAGCCTTTCCTTGCCACTGGCCAAGAGCCAGTGGCTTTTGCTAGATCTGTTCCAGTATGGGAATATCCTCCACTTGTTATGTCTCCATGTGGCTATGGCACTTTCATTTGCAGAAGCAAGGCCTAAACATTTCTGCTTATATAGTGTCTTGGTTACTTAAGGAAAGACAAATGGAGTAAGAGATCCCCGAAGAGCCATGTTTGCTCAGACTAATTTTAGCTGTCTAAAGATTAGGCTGTCTCAGTGGTCAATGGGAAGAGAGCAAAATCTCCAGGCAGTGGTTTGTGCCTCGCTGAGATTGCTGTCAGAGGTGTCCCTAAGCCTCCGCAATTCACACGCTCTCTGTTGATGCCTAGCTTAGAGTCAGTGCACAATTTTTAAAGGGCTGCAGCTAAGCAAGGTGCACCCACCACCTTTTCACCCCAGTGAAAATTGGGGATTCAGTGTGACTTTCCAGGACCTGAAGAGAAGTGAATCCCACTGCCATACCTAACTAAATGTATCCCAGCACTATCAAGACCTATTTATCTGCTATATTTGATATTTTATTAGCACATGGTAAAAGTGTGGTTCTGACTCAAAGTGGTTTTTTATTTTATTAGAACAAAATCCATCCTGCACTTTTCTTATAAGTATGTTGCCTAAAATTTTTGTAAAAAATAAGGACCCCATATACTGTAGTTCCATTTTTCTAATGGAAATATCATACAAAGATGGCAAAATAAAATTGGGTTTCCAATTTTTCCCCTTCTTCAGCTGCAGACACGTGCAACAGCCCATGATCTGACCAGTATTTTAAACATCTCAGATGGACTTTCAGTGCAATACTCTATCTAATCATACCCAGAAGCCCACCATTATTATTATTGTTGATACTATATTTATCTTTGCTGCTAAGATAACATCAGTCTTGAAAATTAAATTCTTTTCCTTCAGTCCATGTTGTAGGTACTCAGTAGATTGTTGATCTTTGCTATTACTTTTTGTAAATGGAAGGAGGCCATGTATTCTACACAGTTTTTATGCAATCACATCCCCTGACAGCACAGACCAAAAGAATTCCTAATTTACAAAGATTTCAGAATTCATGCTAACTCTGAGTCTTTCAGAGCTGAAGTGCATTTGCTATCATTTCCCTACCTTTCTCTTAGAAAACTGTTATTTTTTATATATTTCTTAGTTATGGCACAGTCCAAAATTTGAGCCATTATCTCTCTAGGTTTTTCCCTCTCATTTATCATCATTTTCTGCTACGTATCTGTCCAGTTGTCTTTTTCTTTCCTTTAATTTCTGTTTCATGGTCCCCAGATAGAGAATGAAATATTAGGTTTGTCAAGCGTATATCATTGTTTAAATGCCTGGAGATGATGGGTTAAACAGCCCAATCAATGAAACAAACCTCCAGTGCATTGCAGCTACTGCAAATGATGTTCCCTCTGGCTGTTTAAGACCTACCAAGTCAATAAACTATTAATATCATACTCTGCTAGGGTCAGCGCCAAACAAGTCACACATCTTTTCAAGGCATTCAGCTTATGGGTGGAATAAATGGAAGGCTGTTGGTTCTTTGGTGGCCTTAAAAAAAAATTGTATTTTTTTAATCTTCTTGAGAGATTAAACCTTGTTGACTGAAATAAATTAAAAATTTAAAATGGATCAGATAGTAGTTACTGTAGCTACATAAAATCATAGCATAACACAAACTGCACCACCAGTTATTCACATGGAACCATCGCTCCTGTTTAGGATCTGATAATGGAGCAAAATAACAGTTAGCAAATGTGACACTTACTTTGCTCTCTGTATAGATGTTGTGAGAAAATGTTTAGTCCTGTTGCTGAAAGTTCAAAGTCTTCTGTTTTTATAATATGTCAAAAATAGAATCACAAGGTACAAATAGGTAAGATGCCATTTAAAGTATCATCTAGCATCAGCATTTACAGTCAGTTATTTTTCCTACAAAAACGATTCCAGCCATGAAAACTGAGGGCTGGATTTTACCCACATGCATTTTTAGGTCACAGAAGCTCTCTGCATGCATCTGGAGAAAACTTTTCCTACTATATTGAGCCATAACTCATTGCATGAACCTGCAGACCTCACCATGAGTAGTAGAAGTTGTTAATGAATAGTATGCCAATGTGAAAAACGGTTGTAAAACCTCCTCAGAAAGCAACATTTAGTCTGAGGTTTTTGTGAGCACAAGCTGGGATATTTCCAGCTCTAAAACAGATGTGGCTTGAGAAAATGCTTTTTGAAAAAATCCAAAACATACCTCTGCAGGTTCTAATCTAATCTGAAATGATCTGTTAGATTAATTTGTACCCAAGGTTATACCTGTTGGTTTGCAATAGGTTGCCTGCTTCCAGGCCTGTGGTGTCCCATTCTGGACTAGAACTGGAAGAAATTTTCCAGACTTCCTTGTCATGAGCCTCTCCAAGTATGAACACAAGAGAGTTCAGGCACACAGCATGATGTCATTGGTCATCCACACGTTGCTGGAAGGCATCAAAAAAGATCCTACTGTCCTCCCGCATGTCATTAACAAGCCACTCAATCCAAGGTGGCCAGCAGGAAAATTAATCATCTCCTCACAGGTTCTTGCCAAGGTCACAGAACCAAGGAGCCTAGGTCACCATACGTGTCCTGTCCAGCCCCTGTGGTCACTAGACAATATTCCCCCTACATCCCTATGTGTAACAGACATTTTAATTATGCCCTGGAACCATACTGTATCACTGGATGTGGGTTTAAGAGAAGCATCTGATTCCAGTCTTGATCCTGTACAAACGTTGTTTTCAAAATACAAGAACTGAAAGTCTCTCACTTGGTAGAGTTTTTTTCATTCAGGAGGTCTTAGATAGGAACCAACAAGGAGGAGAGGAGAAAGAGAGCTGAAAAACCATGCAAATTCATTCCCAGGCAAGGCCTTGTGTCTGCTGTACCCTCAAGAAGAATGGTGAAAGTATCAAAAGGTTGGGCTCAGTCCTGGGAGGTGGTGACTAACTGAGTCCGATACAGCAAAACATTGTGTTCATACAGTGTTTAGTGCCAAAGAATAACTTTACTGGCTTTGAGAATGAATCCTGAACAAATGCCAAACCAGTGGTTAAGGTCCCTTTGTAAATATCCTTCAAGGCTCAGTCTCTAATTAAATATCAATAAATAAAAAAGAAGCCAGATAACACAGAAAGCAAAGAAATAAACAGCACATTCAGTCTTCTCCTCACGTGGGAATTTGCACAGGGTTCAAAATACATTGGCCCAAATTAAGCAGAAAAGAAAGAAAAAGTACCTACCTCATCCCTGATTTTAAAAAAAAGAACTTCAGGGTCTCATGGTAAAGCCTTCTGGCAGAAAGAAACTTCAAAATCTATCCTTTTTTTCCTTTCACTGAGAACCCCCTTTGAAGTACACTGCAAAGGATTCTGCCTGTCCCCAGAAGCCCTGTGCAGTGCCGCTAGCCATCAGCTCCCACCACTTCTGAATTAACATCCCACAGACACTCCGAAGGAGCAGCACACCTACATTTCCTTGCAGATAACTTATTTAGTATACGAGCTCCTGTTACCCACTAGGCCAAAAGAAAAAGCACTGTACCCCTTTGGTATTATCCCTGATCCCCAAGAGGAGGGATCAGCTCTTCCATGAAACATCAAACAACACATTGCAGGCACAGTGGATTTGTGTGCGTGTGTGACTAGGTTGTGTAATTTTCACAATGCTCTGTGGTAGACTTTGGGGCCACATCGCTTTACTGCTGGGACAGTTTGTTCTCTGCATCCCTCCAAAGCTTAGCATTCAAGAAAGCATTACAATAGCCCAAATTTCTCCCCTTTTTATCAACTGTACTGGAAGATTGGTCTGTCTCTACACACTTCCATTTCTGGTTGCTAGCTGGACAAGGGCAGCAGCACCCCAGTGTCAATGGGGACTTGGGTTTGGGTTCCACTCAAGAGGCAGATCTCATACCCACATCAAGGCCCTGCTCGAGACCAGCCACAAACGTGAGAAACATGAAAATGAATTTGGCAAATGGATCACCTAGCCCAGTTTTGTTTTCTGCAGGAGCAACTGCCAGGGTGGACTTCAGGAAACAAACAGAAATAACAAATTGTCATATCCTCAATAATAACTAAATATTCTTCTAAGCTGCAAAGTGTCTTCTGAAACCTAGAAAATGAGTGATTTCTTTTCCTGCCTTGACACAGAAAATAGAAGTTGCTATCAGTATAGTTAATTTATACTGACTAATACCAGGGTGTTTGCATGAACAATATATCCTCTCTTTGAATCCTCCCAAGTTCTTAGCCTCAGTAGCATCTTACAGTGGAGCCAGTGGAAGTTTGATCCACCCACCCAAGGGAGCAGGGAAGTCCTACAGCTAGTGCTGTTGCCCACTGCACTGATTAAAGGAGCAGAAAATGTATCCTGGATATCCATACTGAACAGTCAAGAAAGTCAACTGAATGATGGCCAGGTCTCTATGAGCGATAGGCTCTGTGCTCCTTTTACCCGCATAGATATTTTCCAGGTCATAAAAGAAGGACCAAGACACCTCAAAGTCACCTCATTAGATGCACTCTGGGGATCGGGACCTTCACTGTTATAGCTTAGCCATACCCATACACAGTAGATCAACACTGAGATATGTTAGATAAGGATCTGCACCTAAAATACTTTATTCCTCTCTGTCATGGCTGCCTTTGCTCCAACGACTACCTGTGAATGCGGGCACTGGCTGTTGAAAAAAGTCCTGTCATTCAAAACCTTTTAGACGGTTGGCAATACCATGTTTTCTAGATGGCAGGAAATCCCCAAGTACCACATCTGAGTCTTTCAAACACAACAGGCTCCCTTGCTTCCTTCGTAAGTCAGTGATGAGTCCCTCATGCCTCATTTTCCACTCCTCTCTCCCAAAACAGCTGGCACCCAAGAGCACTTGGTTCCCACAGGCTGTTGCAGTCACAGGGATTTAAGGGTACAACACCATCCCTTCAAATCCCACTCCATGTGTTTTCCAAATATTGCCATGTCCCTTTGCTGGGATGAAAGCCAGGTGCATGCAAGCAGCTGAGATCTGCTGCTATTTCCCTTTTGTATGCTATTTGCCAAATCTATTAACTGCAATCCCAGTCAGGCAGAACTAAACGTGCCCTGAGTGTGGTGGTGTTTCCATTAAGATGAAGTCAGTGAATGATATGATTATATGTGTTGTTCTTGATCTTAAAGCTCCATTCAACCTGTTGGTATTTCCCTTGTGAGCCCCGTTTTTCCCCTGCCTGCTGCCTTCCCTCATTTCAGTGCAGTGATGACCTTTCCATGCTGGCTTATGGACCCTTTACTAAGGAGCTATAAGGAAACATGGTCCATGACAGTAACATTCAGAGAAACAGTTAATCTCGTCATTAAGAAATTTTATCTTCTCATTAAAGTTTTTCACATCTGAAATATACCTTTATCCAGTTTTTAGGAAAATAACTAGTATAAAAAAAGGAACCCTTGAATACATGTTGAAATACTGCATATAACTTTGATTTCCACCTCACTTCAGAGTTCTTTTCTTCCTCATTAGTCTTCTCTGCAATCCCCAGTATTGCCAAAGTTTTGTGGTGATTTTTTTTTTTTTATCTGTATGTCAGTCATAGAAATATGTTGAGATGAGTTTGGGAAAGGGTCCACAAAAAGGAAATGTAATCAAACACTGAAATAATCAACAACATGAATACTCCAAAGTTTGACTGGCTGAGTATATTAAAAAAAAGGTGTTATAAATACATGTGTCACCACCTTCTGATCCAGAATGACTAGGTATGATTTCCACTTATGAGTTCAATTATTTTGAACTGTGTTCTCCAAAATATGGTTTAATGTTACTACTATGTTCCATCTTTTCAGAAATGGCATTATAAAAAATCGCACATTTGTTTTCCATCGAGTAACTTGTATCTAAGGTTTTTCAGATGCTCCATGATAGTTTTATGAACAGAAAGCAGGATTTCTAGAAGTGTTCAGTCTTCGACTCTGCCGTCAGAGCAGATTTTACCATGTGTTCATTGCACACCCAATAAAACATCAGTGGCAAAATCTACCATTTAAGAAAAGCTGTAACTTTATCAGGTAAAAACCCTCTCCTCTTTCTGCTGCCGTGGTAGTGCCTGCTGGAAAGCTAAGTGAAAGTTGGTCCTTACAAGCATGAAACAAACATGCAGAAGGCTTATCTGCTCCACAGTATTTTCTTTTCCCCTCTGCAATTTATTGTGAAGTTATAGGGAGATGCTTTTAAGTGTTAGTGTTCTAGAAAACAAAGCAGTGGCAATGTCTTTGTAAGAAAAAGCAAACTACTTCCGAGAATTAAACAAAATAAACATGTTGGCTCAGTGTGTCCTATGTCTCACCTGATGTTGGCATTTCTGCACAGTGGAAAGAGGCATTTTATTCTGAGCACCCCTGAGGACTTCTGAGATTAAGGTTCTGCTTGCTACAGGGAAAATCAGCTGATGACACTTCAGTAAAGGGTTGATTAAAACTCAGCTGAGAAAATATTTATTGTTCACCTTGTCCAGAGGCAAGTCTTGGTCAGAGTCTTGGTTCAGATATTGCTCTGTCAAGGATGGTCGGGAGTCTGACACCAAGAAAGGAGGTCTCAGTTGCTTTACCCTGTGCCCACAGAGTGCAACTCTGCTGTTCAAGGGAAGCTTTTTCTTTGTCCCTTTGGATTCCTCTTGAAAATAACAAAATAATTCCAAGTAAATCCAAATGCCTGCTCATTTAGGTGTTAGTCTACAGAGGAGAAAGGACTCAAATAGCTACTTCTGATTAAATATCTCATCAGGGGAATAGGTGCTGGGGGAGACATGGGATTTCAAAGGAAGAGACTCCTCAAAGAATGGAAATGGGCCACCTGTCATGAGGGCCTAGGCAGCCAGTGTACCCAGTGCATTTGCTAGTTCCAGCTCTGGACTTCTCATCTTCTGGGGAACAAACAAGATGTGTGCACAACCCTCTGTGCCAGTACAACTCTTGCCTCTAGTTCTGCACATTAACAGTCATGTTGATTCAGATGGAGTTGTTTCAAGATAACCAGTGCCTCCTATTTGCATCTGTACAGTGGTGACATAGTGGTGCATGCATTGCGTGTGTTTTGTTATTATATATGCCTCACATACTCTTTTACTGAAAAGTAAAGCAAAGCAAAGAGAAGAGAAACAAGAGTTATGCTATGACCTTTCCTGAATCTTCTTTTTGACAGGTATCACTCATGCATTAATTTAAATCCAAATATTTTTGTTATATACAAGTTATGTCAGCATCACTGGGGAAAAGCTGTGTCTGCAACACTGGCTACAAGGTTTGATACATCCAGGGTAGTCTGGGGGTTTTTTTCTCTTCCTGTGCTATATACTCAGCAGATTTTGATTATGATGTCCTTCTTGTATTAAAAAGAAAGCTGCTGTTGAGTGTAATGTGTATAATGACACCACTTTCATTGTAATGCAGAATGCATAGCTCCAAGTGTTTGCAACACTTTAGCCAGTTCCTTTCAAATTGAAAACAGACAGAGAGCCATTCTGAATGCAACCTGCTAGGTCCAGCCACCAATCTTGTGTCTGACATCTCTACAAACAGCTCAGCATTCACCAAGTTGAGGAAACTTCTAACAGCTTCGCTCTTCAGTGCCTCAAGTTTTAAAAGTAATGCACAAATGGTGATTTCTTTCATAAATCGCATTAAAGCAATAGATTGGTTTTCCTAGGGAGAGAAGCACGGTCATTTTTCACAAATTGAAAGCATCTGGTCCAAACAGAGCAGTGCATTTAATATATCACTATTTTATTCATGTCATTTGTAAACAGAAAAATATCCTTGGCAATGTCAGTATTTTTTCTCCTCTTTTGCCCTTTAAAAAATGTTTATAAATTAAGCCTCCTTCTGCATCTGTGATCTCAAACTGAAGGGCAGAGACCCTCTGAGGCAATACAAGGCACACAGTTTTCACACCCAAACCTCACAAGGGACAGGTTGTGCAGACTGAGCCCCAGGAGATATGCTCCTAATCCAGTCTCTCCAGAGTCACAGAACCTTTCCACTGGAAGAACAGTTGGGAACTCTCCCAGTCTCACATTTGCACTTTACCTCCTCAGCAGGCGACTGTCCATGGAGGAGAGAAATCTCCCACCAGAGGCTGAAAGCCCTGAGCTCCCCCAGTTCAGAGCCAGGGGCAGCACCTCGGTCACCAGCAAACTTCAGTGCCTAAAATGCAGCACTGTGCCAAATCCATGCAATGCGTACTGGAGGGATGAATGTCAGGGGAATATTTTGAACAGAGTCACCATCCATTTGCCTGCTCCCCAGTTTCTAGAGACTAGTACCCAGACCCAGGAGAGGTGTTTCCTAATGCATAATACAATGTAATGGATGGGAACACCTCAATAAGAAAGTTTCTAACGCCTTGTTGCCAGGATCTGTTTCCTGTTTATTGTAATCCAATACTTTAAAAGTGCCCTGGAAGAAAATAGAAATCATTTGCAGTAACGTTTACTAATGAATCAGAGTTGGTGAAGTCCTAAATTGATGATAGAGACAGGTCAGGTGAACAGAGCAATCTAGGTTGCTTGATAAACTAGTCTCCTCTGAACATCAAATGTTATTGATATTCCAAACATGATGTAGCGCATCTCAGAACAACTACAACAACAACAAAAATTCATTTTGGATTCACAGATGCAAATCCCTTGGCCCAGACTGCATTGACCCTAAAAACCCACTTAATACCCATATTATATACCATTGCAAATCTCCCAGTCCAGTGCTTTGGCTGTGAGGAATAGTAAATTTAAAAGCAGAGGAATATCAAACAGGGAAGTGAATTGCATCTAAACAGCACCACTGAGAACATTACTGGAATATTGTCCCCATTCTTTCAGCCACTTCACAGAAGATGTAGGAAAAATGTGAAAAGAATCCAGAAAACTATTACGATTCATTCAGAATTATGGAATATTCCATTCTGTGGTAAGAAATAAGATAATTAAGTGTGTTCAGTTTCTTCAAAAAAGGGTAAGGGCAAATTTATGATGCCTTATAAAGCTCTACCTGTTGAAAGGAAGGAAGCTTTGCTGGCTGTCTAATGCAGCAGAGGCATAACAGTCTGAACTTGAAACTGAAACTGAAAACTCAAAACTCAGTCTTTGCAAATGCTGATTAGAAATAAAGGACATTTCTTTAACAGTGCTACTAATTAACTAATTGAACAATTATAAAAGGATGTGGTAGACTTTTGAACACCATTGAGTATTTATCTGTTCATTGCAGAAATTACTAACAAATATCTCTAGATAGCCCCACACAACTCTGAGGTTAGACAATCAGACCACTTCCATAAATGAATGAATCTCTTGCCTCCACCTGTTACCAAAAGAGTAATTTTCCTTTCTGCCATCATGCATATCTTAGTGTGTTAATCCAGACTCTAAGAGACACAACATAAATGCATTGTTGTTGGGTTGTTTGGTTTTTTTTATTTCAATGTCATTTCAATTTGAAGACTGTTTGAAAATACAGGAATATGCTTTTTCTTAATATTTTAGGAGAAAATGAAGCCAAGGATTTGTTCAAGGAGGGTTGTGCCTTTCCACAATGAAAACAAATACATTGCATAGAGAATAATCAACTTGTTTATCTGATCAGGTGGGGAAGGAGCTATATCTCCCTAGGCATACAAATCCCTCACAGAGGGTGCACAGGGAAGGCAACGGCACAGAGAGATAAAAAATGAGGGGGTCTCTGTGTAACTTAAGCACACGCAAGTCACTTGACAAGTGCCACAGAAAAGCTTAACTTTGTCAGAGCACTGATGATGAAGGTTTCCTAACTTACAGCATTTGGGAAGGCAGGTGCAGGTGATGCAGCCCTGTGGTCCATTTAGGTACCTAAACATACAAATAAACTTTGAAGGTGTTGATCTTTTAAAGTTAGCTGTACAGTAACTGAGAGCTTGTCTTCTCACCCCTCTGCCCCACTCCCCTCTCCTCTCATTACCAAGAACATGCTGTAAGACAAATCGCTGTAGAAAGCCTATCTTTTAATCAGGCTTTGAACCCTCCATATAACCGTGTGTTTGCTGGATTTGATTTTGGTTTGCATTTTCTTTCCCCTCCATAAAATACTCCAGGGATATCAGGTACCCAGTCTTCAATGAGTTGGTCGGTACTTGATGTCACTGGTCTCAGAGCTATTCACTGTGAATAATGTTTGGTCCTTTTTTATTTTAATTGCTGGAATGGCTGTGGATATAAGTTGCTCAGCACAAAAGGGTGACAAATAATGATGAAAGACACTAGAGTGCTCTCATGTGTAGCTTGGACCAGAAGGAGAAAAGAGATTATTGCAGCTGAACTGGTCACATGGAATTTGCTGGACCTGCTGGCTCCCACCCCCTCCAGCCCCCCTCCGGGAATAGTGCTCTTACAAGCTAAGAAAGACACAGTTGGCACAGGGGAAAAAAAAAAAAAAAAAAAAAAAAAAAGGGAAAAAAATTGATCCCATTAACAATGACCTTTAGAAATTTCAAGGACATAACGCTGCCTTTGTGAAATGTAAACAGATGCATTGTCAAATAGTTAAAGAACAGAATTGCTCCTGGATCTGTCATTTACCTCCTCATGAACTGGAGCTCCAAACTGTAAAGAGCCAGGAGGAAACCACGGCAGCACGATTATACAGTTAAAGAGACAAATACTTATGTTGGTCTTCTCAGCGACTGATATTTCTATTATATTTTTAATTAACATTTTAATCCTTTAAAATCATTTTAATCCTCAGGAAGCATGGTACAGAGTGAAATCGTTGCTATGAAAAGTGTCAAACAGATAATAGCTAAAATTAATGGTTTTGTGATATATCAAGTTTTCAAATTGTTCTTTTATTAAAAGAGCCTGACATTTTTCATTACAGCGAGCAGGGCTTTCTGAATAAAACGTGAGCGTGCACCCCAGATTACGGAACATTTAACTATTTGCATGATAAAGTCCTCATCCCAGTTTTCCTTCTGTTTAAAACAGTTGCCAATAGACTAGATAAACATCTTTTGTGGTGGCAGAATGGAGCGCAAACTAAGGTGTCCAAGTCTCCTCCTCCTGCTCCTTGTTTTAGCCAGGGCTTTTTGTAGCCCCCAAAGCCCTTTGCAAGGACCAGGCTCGCTGAGGGGGTTCGCTGTGCGCTCTGCTCAGCTGACAGTCATCACACGCCCATGTCAGGGGCTGCTCTGCCTCCTTGTCTTAGAGTGTCATTGGCAGTTTTCTCATTTAAGCAGTTAGAGGCAACCTATGAAAGGCTGTAACTCATAGTAGGATAAATAACTGTGTGCATAATTGCAAAAACACTTCAGTAAGTGGATACGAGCTGCCACAGACCTCATCTTTAGACCTTTCAAAACACACATGCACACACAATTCCTTCTTTCATAGTCAAGCTCTTCCTTTCTGACATCTCTCAATGTGGTACACACAGAAGCTGGCACGCATAAACTGTAAACCCCCTACTTACTAGGAGCCATCCATAGCTATATGTACAGATTATGACCCATAGGAAATGGGATCATTGCCTCAAAAATAAAATAATAAAGCAATTCCTCTAAGAACTAGCCTTTTCTTAAAATCACTTTGGTATTTGGTCTTTAATACAACATCTTGTCAAACAATGTGCTGGTCCAGCAGTAAACAGAGTCCTCTTTCTGTGGAAGTTTTACAATGTTTTACTTGGATGAGGTTGCTCTGCAGGTTTTCTTTTTTCCGCTTTGTCGTCTTGAAATGGAGAGTAAAACATTTCCTGAGGTAGTAAAGGAATGCTGAAAACAAGAGAATGAGTGATCTCGTTAAAAACTGTTGATTGCCATCAGATGTGTTACTGGGTACATGTTGGATAATACTGGGGGGGGGGGGGGGGGTTAAGAGGTCTGCCTTTTGTGCTAGGGAGGACTGTGTAATAAGCAGAATGTAATGAAACCACAAGTTATAAGCTGCCCGATATTTAATGTCTAGGGTCACCAATTAAGGTGATGTATGAAATGTTGCAATGAAATGTTTCCTCAACTCTCTCTACCTCTGTTTGGGTGTACAAAGCTCAATCAGGCACTCAAGAGAACCGGTAAGGGTTTGGAGATCTGTTTTAACAGAGACTTGCATGAATACTTTAAAGCAGTGGGCTGATACTCCAGGAGATGTGGTTAATTATCCTTCTCTGCTACTAACTTGCTGAGAGACCCCAGACACACCAGTTCCTCCTCTCTCCTTCGCAAAAGGAGGATAAATGGCGGTTCAGTTCTCTGTGACACCGTGGTGACTTGTCACACACAGCCGATGTTAAGACAGGCATGCTCTGGTTGTGCGTGCATGCCCACCTCCGCACCCAGGGGAACTGGGCTCTGTAGGGGCTGTGGCACGAAAGGGGCAGGGCAGCAAGCTGGGCACAAGAAACGCCCACAAAACTGGAAGGACAAACAGCCAGATTCACAGCTGGTATCCATCTGTCACTGTTTCAAATGGAAGTCAATCATAACCCAATCACACCCCCACGAAGTCAGCACTAGGTCTTTCTCGGGGAGTCACAGCATGCCCAAAACCTCCAGCCAAATTTAGCCCATTTTAGCCTTAGCCAGGAGCCATGTGCCACATCAGTCCTTATGCCCATGTTGCCCGAGTTCCATCAGCCTCCACACAGTTATCTGATGGCATCAAAGTTGCTCATTTGACCTCAGGAGCCACATGTGATCCAGGTCCTGGCAGCAGAGGTGCCCTTGCCACCAGTGGTGCTACAGGAGCCTGGTGAGTGGAAGCACCACCAAGCCCCGGGTTAAAGTGGGGAGCCGAGGGGCAGGCAGCAGGTCACTTTCCCTGCAGGCTCCTTGACTCTGGATTTTGGTACCCCCGACCCTTTCAAGGTCAATGCAGTGACCTTGAGGGAAGGCTGCAAGGTCTGTTTATTTTCCCAGGCTCTTTCTTGCAGCTGGAGTGGGGCAGGGGGGGTGAGAACGGCAGGGAGAAGGTAGCATCCTTGGGTGGGGGTAGGAAAGGGTGGAAGCTACTTCTGCTTGTGGCCATACATGGCTTGCACCTTGGTGTATGAATTAATTAGGACACTTTCTGTACTAAATAATAAACACTCATACATTGAAATCAGGTCACAAAATAAAAATGGGATAAATCCAGTATTGCTGATAGTAAAACACTTTTTTACCTAAACAGAAATTATTCCAGAGTCAAAATGAGGAAATAGTTCTGTGGTGGCTTAAAAAAATAAAAAAATCCATTTTTTTTCCTCACAAAAAGTGCATATAAGCTGTAAATCCTGATCCACATTAATTAAATTTCACTTTTAGAAAACAGTAGTGCAAATTCCCCTTAATCCACGACGTCTGACTTAACTTTGGGGGGGGGGGGGGGGGTGTGAGGATTTCTCGATTCCCAGCAAAGATCTTTCTTGCATCCACTACACAGCCTTACTCTTTATTCCTTCATACAGTGAAAGAAATGCGAGGGGTTTGAACGATGGAAAAAAAATTTAAAAAAAAAAAAAGCAAAGAAAAAAAAAGGAAAAAAAAAGATGAGGAAAAAAAAAAGATGCCTCCTTTGTGTCCTTATCTCTCCCAATGCGTGTTACATGTTGCAGCAGAGAGCAGGAGCACTGAAGCCGAGCCCAGAAATCCGGCTGGATTTGACGACGCCCCCAGTAAACAGTGTGGCACAAAAGTCCATTGTGCTATGAGATAACTGCTGGGCTGAATGGGGTAGGCTGTGACGGGGGGGGGGGGGATTGTTGGGCCAGTCACCATCGGATCACAGTCGAGGCCTGAATTCCTTTATGGTTCATCAGGGCCTGTTGGTACCACAGAAAGTGTCATGATCCTTTTTTTCACTGGGGCCAGATGGTGTCCTTTTTTGAGGCCTTCCTAATGCCCGGTTTTCCACATGTAAAACTCCTGGGAAAATGACCTAACTCACAGCTGCTTAGTGAGGCTTGAGCAGGTCTTTAGAAAGACTCCTGTCAGGAACAAGGCAGCCGTACCACTCTGGGGGAGCAGGGGGAGGCCGCCACTGCCGCAGCCCTACCCCTCGCCGCCTATATTTAAGTGGAAATAAAAACCCGCCTCGCCAGCACCAGCCGCGCAGGCCGCGGCCCGTGGCCAGCTGAAAAGGTAATGCCACCGAGCAGAGCTGCCAGGAGGGGCTGCGGGCCGGCAGCGCCCGTTTTCCCTTCCCCGGCGAGCAGATGGCCTGAATAAAAACGTAGAATGTGGTCCAGAAGGGTCGGGAGAGGACAAAAAGTGAGAGGTTCCCCAGCCTGCGGCCAGCCGCCCAGGGAGAGGGGAGGGACTCGCTGCTGAAAGGGGCCAGGGAAAGTGGGAACTTTTGATGTCGGTAGGGTCATCTTTGCTAGCGTGCTGAAGGATTCCCCGAGGAACAGCGGTACCGCAGGTGTCATACTTAGAAAGCCCCAAGCCTTTTATATTAATAAAATAATGCCTGGCCAGAGGAGCCCTCTCAAAGCTGCAGGGGATGCAAAGCTGGAAAGCTTCCGTGGTGGTGCTTATTTTCCCCAATCAAGGCATTATCAATAATTATCTTGATAACTTTTAGCCTTTTAGCCCCCACCATACATCACTGTAAGGGGATGTTTCCCCTTGCCTGGGGAATTTTTTGTCATGGGTTTGTGAAAGCATCCATACCTGTGCTTTGCAGCTGAAGCACTTTGTTTCCAGTGTTACGTTTGCTTAGTCTGGCAGTGTATCTGCAGATACTTCAAGAACTGCAATTGCTACACCTATCCTATAAGTTCTCCAATGGTATTTTACAAAAGCCTGCACGTAAATAAGCTCAGTAAAAATATTAGTCAGGTTTATTTTGCTTGTTCTGTGACTGCTTTGATCCCAGCATTAAGTACCTTTCCGCTCATATATTTTGAAGTTTAAAGTGCATATGGGAAGCTCCAGTAGCATTTCTTCCTGCACACAGCCAGCTGAATGAATTAGATAATGCTGGCTGAAAAGCAGCTATAATTGTTCAGGGGAAATTGGGGGGCGAGGAGGCTCTCATAAAAATGTTATGTTTTTTCAATTAGAAACAGAAAGTCCAAACTCAACAATTGTGCTAAAACTCTTTCAGTGCTGATACTTTAAAAATCAAATTTAGATTCAAATATTTAATTTCTGCAAAAAAATGCAAAAAGATGCTTACCCCAACATTTTCCATTTTCAGACTTGCGGAGCACACTTCCATGAATGTTCTTTTGTGGCTAAAATCTTTTTTTTTAGTTCAAGCAGAATCCCAATCCTCATTTTTTTTGATTTTGCATCAGATCTGAGTGCAAAAGAAACACTCCATTTGATCTCAGGTAGGTGTTGTTCAAAGGTTTCTTTCTGCTCTTGTTAAGAATACAAGTTAACTTTGTTACACAATATACTTCCAGGGCATAGAAAGATGATACAAAAGAAAACAAGTAATTTTTCAATCTCACCATCTCAGCTAAAAGAATAAAAGATGGGAAAAGCATATGTAAAGATGCTCCTAGTTGCTTAGAGAAAAGCCATTTTTCAGTGCTGTCTGGCTACAAAACTTAAATAAAAATAACCCAAAAGTGTTTGGCCATGATCATCCTGGAGCGTCTGCCTTTGACCCAAAAACTACTGACATCCTTGAGTTTCATTTCTCTTTGGTAACTTGCAGATTATTGATTTTATCGTTTGCCTGACATTTCACAGTGCATTGCCTCACTTACAGAAATGTTCAGCATTTACGCTGTGATGTGAACTGTCATAAAGTGAGGTAACATTCCATAAAATCCTAAGGGGAAAAAACACTTTGATGAGATGCAGTCCAACTTGGAAGGACTGTATTTTTTCTCAAGCCATTCTAGGCTCACTCACCCTGAAAAAGCACACTTCAGAAGGGACAAGATAATTTTAAATAAGGACTGCTGATCGAAAGGAAAAAGGAAAAGGATGAAATCTTTTCTTGTAACATGAGAGTCATTATCAGTGTGCAACATTAAAAATAGTAAAATTTACGTGTATTTGCTGTGCTCCATTTTCACCAGAGCAATGAAGTTCAAGAGAAACAGCTTGTGCTTTACATTTTTGAGCTACTCATTCCCCTTCTTGTTTTAAAATGTATCACTTGGCCTGAATGGTCCCAAGAAATCAGGCAGAGGCATCCAGCATGTACTTAGGATCTGTGTCTTGCAACAGAAGGAGCCCGAGAAAGAGAGCCAGCCCTTCTCCTGCTGGGTCAGTCACATGCAGTCAGGCTTTTGCATAGAGCTAGCCTTCTGTCTCCTTCCTTTCAGGAACAGAGTAACATTTTGTAGTGACACAAAGAAATTCTTCCCTCTCTTGCTCATAAAGACCCACAGCACTAGATCCTCTTTATCAGCTGCTCTTTTCTTATAGGATACGATATATTTTATTTACATATGAATTGATCAGTTTGTCCAGCAAACTTGGAAAGCTCAATGGTAGTCATTGCTGAAACTTGAAAAAAACAGCTATTGCACTTCTTTTCTTAAGTCCTCATAATCTATGTCCTATCCATTATACATGTTTGTATTGTATGGAACTCATAGAAGGGATGTAGTTAGTCAGATTTTGTGGGTTACAAAGCAGAGAAACAAACTACAATGTTATTACAACAACAGATGAAATCACAGTATTTGGCTATGTTCTTTTTTCTTTTTGGAAAAAGATCCCTGTAAAATACCTGGCTTTTCATTGCCTTTGAAAGTGGCTGCGTAGTTTGTGAGAGCCTGCAGACACACTGTAGTAAGCTTTCAAAATCTCTGGTCTGCACCTACAGGTGTGCATATGATACCAAAACGCATTTCTTTCCAGCTCTGCTGTCATTTATTGTACTTTCCATGTGCTGCTATTAGCACAATGCAGCTTACCAACAACTGTGTGGCTTGTAAAGTAGTAGAAACCATGACAAAGATAAACGATGGGGAGATTTTCTGGCTTCCTGAGTCTTCTTCCCACTCCAATCAGTATCTCACAGTTTCTCTTGGTCTGGTAATCAAGAAGCACCAAATGAAATCACTAGGCAGAATTATAAGGCAAACAGAAGTACTCCTTCACACATGGCGTACTTGGGCTCCTTGTACCACACAACTCCTCCCTAGAAGAGGAGCTGGAAGCCAAATGGGCTCAAAAAGCAGCTACAGAGAGCCAGGAAAGAAAAGTCCAGTGGAGACCACATCTGTGTCAGGAAATTCCTAAATTATAGATAGAAAGCGGACACAGTCTGCCATGGGAAGGGTCACTCCATGCTGTCGTCCCCATAATCTTTCTCTAAGCAGTTATTGCTAGACACTGTCAGGGACAGGAGGAAAAGGACCTTTGGTCTGGCTTAGTACAGCTGTTCTCTTGTTCCTCTGTTCTTATTTTGTTTCAGCAACAAAGTCTATTTTTATTCTTCTCCCTAGAACTGCAGCCAGCACACTGGAAAGGATTTTACTAGGAATCCAGACTTCTGTGACCCCATTTGTGGTACTCACGGGGACACTTCTTTTCTTTGTTCTTCTGCACAGGGAAGTTCTGTCAGAGGCATTCTCTGCCTTCCCCCGCTCCGGATGCTGAAATGCATTACAACCAAGAGGCAATATACTCATGAGCCCCGGTGATTGTCCAGTGGGCATCAAAACAACCTTAATGTCGTAACATGTGGTAGTTTGACACCTATGTAAAAAGTAAGGATTACTCCTCACCAGAATGTGTCTGTAACCAGATATCTTACACTGAGAGCTTTAAAAAATGCACTTATTTGATTCACAGGAATGATACCTCTTAAAATAACCCCAGTGCGTAGGATTCCTTTCCTTTCTGCTGACACGGATATCACTGAAGGAAAATATGAGTCTGAACGTCATGGTTAAAATCCACCATAAATGTGTGGATCTGTTGTGGAAAATGCAAAATAACTAACCTTCATACACTGAGTCCCCACGCAACCTAAGCAAAGGACCAGGCTTAAATTCTGTTTCAGCCTTGTTTCCCATCTCACATTTATGGCAAAAGCCCATGTCTAGCAGGAGGCACCATTCATTACTGGATAAAACCGCTCAGTTTTATTCTCAGAAGAGAATGGTTATAGGATGTGATGCTGACCTCCTCACTAGCAACTTCACAGGGCATACCACTAGTACACTTCTGGTATATGCTGGAGATAGATTAGCTACAGAAGGACTCCATCTAAATCTGCTGTTCTCCAGGACTGTGCAGGGGGGATTTAATCTCCATGCTGTGGTCAATTTGAGGTAGGACTGCACAGGAATTCTTGGCCAGTGCAGTCAGTACCATGTCTCGTGCCTGGGCAGAGAAGTGGGAGTAAGCAGGGAGGTGGCACAGCGAGGGCTGGAAGCAGAAACGGCTGAGGCAGATGAGTTGCATGCTAAGCTGATCTCCATTCGGACTAAGGCAATAGGTGGGCAGCACAATTCCCATGTAGCCCCAGGTCTGACCTGATGCCAAGGCCAGAGCAATCCTTGCAGCCCCTGACAAATGGAGGCACAAATCACACTTCCTTAGTGTCTGCACGAGTGGTGCCGTGTACCCGGGCCACAGGTCCCTCGCTGCCATCAGCAGGACTGTTTAGCATAGATGGATCGTGGCAGCACTGCAACCTTCAGTCTAATGCCAGATGAAGTTTATAAGAAATGTAACGCAAACTTTGCAAACCAGTGAAAAGTGGTCCTTAGTTTCTGCACAGCATAATACAGTCACCAAACACATGCACCCTTCAAATCCCAGAATTACTCCAAATGTGCTCAGAATCATCCTAAGCCAAAACCTCAGCACTGGCTGTCTCCAAACTTTGAAGAAGCCTGGCGGCAAAACCATGGTTTTGATCTCTCTGATAACTTGAGAAGCTCCCATATCCAAACAACCAAATTTAGGAAAGCCCAGATTTCTGTGTGAACACCGTCCTTCTGCTGGATAAATCCAGCCTCCTCTACTGGATAAATTTATATACTGCTGATGTAAATTAGCAGCAATGACTATATGAATATCAAATCAGAAAACTGCACTGATGTTCAACTAGTACCAGCAGCAAATCAAGCCTGTAAATGCCTTTGATCATGGATTTCAGTCTATTAGAGTAGGGGTTATGCACCTCAGTGAAGACTCCTGGCATGGCATTCTACAGCAAATAAATACCCCTTTTTCGTTGCTAACCTGCCTTGGTACTTCACCCAGGCAGAGAGCTCCCACCTCAGTTTATAAGAATAAGCAGTTTGATTTGGAATTTCATAACTTACTTACATGTCGCTCACATCCTTCTGTTGAGCTAAATTGATCTTTTTTCTTCTCATTTCCTGGGTAGATTGCATTTGGTCTGTGAGTAAACACAGTGTAGCTGCCCCCTTTTCCCAGGCTTTCTAATGAGAATGTGCTGTCTGATCAGGTGCATGCACTCTGCTGTCATTTGCAGCCTGACCTGCAGGTCAGAGGTGATTTGAGCAGGCTCAGGGATGCATACAAATCACATCCTCTTGTCTGTCTGTTTTGTTGACTGGTTCTCCTCAGGGTCATGGCTATCTTAAGTAGCAGCCTGAAGGATAAAGTGCGCCCTGTCTGAGCTGTAAAACTTTGACTTTGGACCAATTGCATCTGACATACAGCAGCATGAGGTTTGGTTTAGCCTTTGGATTCAGAACAAATCACTGGCTATCAATAGCTGATAGTGACATGCAGTTTACTGAATGTCCCCTTTTCTCTGGCAGATGTATATTCTTTGGGAGAAACGGATGTGTTTTTAAGTTTCTAAGGTCATGTTTTAAATATGATGTTGCACACACTCCCTTAGAAAGTAAGTGTAGCAAATAAATAAATAGCTAGAAAATGCTATGCTGTTTTGTGAGCTTACTTTTGGGCTCCCAGGTGGTGCATGGTGTGGTAGGTGGGGAGAGAGATGTCAAATGGCATAAGACTGAGCTACTCATAAACCAAAATATTTTTAGGATTTGCAAACTTACTAGAAACTTTTCAGGAATGATACTGAGGAACAGTCATGCAGAATAAAGCACTCTGTGTCCTCAAGAGTGATGTACTGCAGGGAGCTTCTTTGCTATCGTGGCTGCACCAGAACAGCAGTTGGTACCCTGAGTTACGAGCGCAGGAGCAATGTGTTCTACTCACACCGCCTCATTCTGCATGGACCATCAGACTCTCCCCATGCCAAATTTGCCACCATGAAAGCACTCACCAGTGCACCAAACACCCACTCATGCTGAACCCAACCAAGGGGGAAGTTTTTAAGGCCACCAAGCAGTCATCAAAGAGTTACAGCTCTCAGCTGGCATCAGCCAAGGCCAGATTCAAAGCAGTGACCTGGAAGCAAGTGGCTCCGTATCACCCCCATGGGTTGCCCAGCCCCCTAACACTTCATTTATTAAAACATGACTCTAGGACTATGTCAGTGCCCTTGTGCCTCTGCAGCGTTGTACTAAATATCCAGTCTACCTTATATGTATATAAGTGGATTTTATCCAAAAGGTCCACCTTTTTATGGGTCAAAACTCTTTGGTGGTTTTATTTTATTGCATGTCTATTAAGAGTCAACTTTTGTCAACACTTTTGTCTGTTTCATTTTCTCAGCTCTGCTGTCACGGCACTGCTCCCAAATTTTTGCCAAGTTTGTGCTGCAGAATTATACTAAAGGCTACTTTGTGTTCTCATCATATTGTGACTTGGCAGGGGGAAAAAAAAAGGGTATACTATCATTAGTAGTAGTATTATTATTGAAGGAGCATAAGTACCACTATAAAACCAGAATAGCTGAGGTGCCACTTTCAGGAACTATCATGTTACATTTCACAGTTTATCCACTTATAGAGGTTATCCAGGACTTATAAAGTTTTCATAGAGTAGGTGTGCAGGGCTTGGAGGGTTGTAAAGAAATAACCCTGCCAAGCATTTTCCACCAAAATGGATTTTTTTCAGTGAACAGCCTGATTATTTCATTATTTCTTTTCTTCACAAAATGTTCTGCCCTGTCATAAGAGAAAATCCAAACTATGCCATTAAAAATGAAACATTTTCAGTTTTCAGCCAAATGTATTTGCT
This sequence comes from Falco cherrug, assembly GCF_023634085.1. Lineage (NCBI taxonomy): Eukaryota > Metazoa > Chordata > Aves > Falconiformes > Falconidae > Falco > Falco cherrug. The sequence continues at coordinate 699,090 of NC_073702.1, read as the reverse complement.
GATGAAAAACAACCATTTGCAAAAGAGCATCTCCTTTTTCAGTCTAGTTATGAACAGCATATCTAGTACAGTCTTAAGCGATTTTTAAATAATAAAAAATTGTTAGTGTATGAAAACTGGTAAAGTTGTGCTTGACAGGTCTCATCATATCTGAAGACTAGTCCCAAGAACTTTCAGGTCTTATTGAAATAAACAAAGTGTTCAACATATGGTAGAATTTCAGCCTTAATGATATCATATCTGTGAATTGTGAAGTGATGCGACGAGATGAAGAATTGATGGCAGCATAATAGGATATGTTCCTTTCCCCACAAAATCCAACAGAGGATTGTAATAGTTCACCAGGGTAAGTAGGGTTAAAAACCTCTGACCCCTGATATCACATAAACATTGCCAAAAAAAAATAAAACCCTTGATTGACAATGAAATGCGTGACTACCTCAGGTCTGGTCTGAAATCTTTGCTGATAATTACTGGGTTGAATGTTACAAGAAATGGGCAAGAGGGGTATCAGGCACCTGAGTGTACATACTCAGAGACCTGAACATCTCTAATAAGAATTGATGTAGTGTGTCATTTGTAATTTAATCAGCAGCATTACATCTTGATAGCAAAAGGACCATCATGACCATTTTCACAGTAAAGTAAGATTAACAGACACACACCCCAAATCTCTCCTGCCTTAAAGTAATGTTCCAGTTGTGACAGGAGCTGATAAATAGAAGAAATTGTGAACTTAAGCTGACACACAACCCTGAGCTGATTCCACGGTGCATAGGTGTTTCGCTGGATGTGGCACTTAGTGCCAAGCACTGACCTGAGACATTTTGTGAGCACAGGCAGAACAGTGCCAGCCTTGGTTGAGGTTTTGGCCCCCACTCTTTTCCACTGGCTCTCATATCCCAAAGTCCAGGTCTATATCCACATCTGAACCTCTCACAACCAACTCCATTCCACACAGATCCCTTTTTTTCTACATCATTTGTGTATGAGTTTGGGAGCCACCTCCTTTCCCTTTGTGGTCCAAGAGTCTCCAATGCATTGAGTACCTCAGCATGCACTTGACCAGAGCCTGCCTGACACACCAGCGAAACTCCAGGGGGTATCTGTAAGAGACGATCTGCCCTAAAGCAGATGCCTAGAAGTTAGTTGTCTCAACTTAAGCTCCTCAATTTAGACTTTCACTGTAATGGAGGAAAATGGGCCCCTCTAGAGGCAATCCGAGCGGTGTAGCTGTCTGAAAAACTGAAGATGAATGGTTCTCTGTAAAAGTCTTTTTTTTTTTTTTTTTTCTCTGTCCACAGCAAAGAAAAGACTGGAATGGTTAGGACATCTATGTTTACAGCTTCTGAATTGAGGTGAGCTGAATCCCATGCTTACTCTGTCCAGGAAACCCAGTCTGCAGAGGAGGCTGTCAGACATGAACTCACAACATCTGTGTCAACATCTTTTTAATCAAAACTTTAAGGTTTCTCACCAACTGTGTCTGAATAATTTTTTTTTCTTTTTTTTTTCTTTTCTATTTTTAACAATGTTCAGTTGTGAGAGTTGAAAGAATTAGCAGTAAATTTACTCATGGGAAAAAACACATTATGACAATGAAGCAAAGGTCTTTAGTGTCTGCAGTCCCGCAGTGAATATGCATGTTCAGATGTGCATATTAATTGTCATTTACATCAGTGGCAAGAAGAAGGGAACAAATGGTGCATGGGCATCTGTTTTGAAATGCTTACCCAAGGTGATGACTCACGCCCATAAGTCACCTGAAAGTAAAATTAGTCCCTTAGGATCCAGGACAAATGTTCTGGGAAAATATTCCGTCCCAATAGCCTTTGAGGCAACTTTTAGTGACTCTGATTTTTGAACCCATTCCCTCATTTTTTGTTCACAAATGTAAAATAACTTTGCACTGACACTGTTTTCAGAGCCTTCTGTCTAGTTATGCATCCTGCCACTGTTCCGTTATGGTTTTAGCCTCTTTCCTCTCATCCACCAAAATGAGAAAGATACTTCATATTGCAGTTTTATCTTCTAGGTTCATTGGTATCCATCTCATGCCACAATCCACATTTTTTTTAAGAAATATTATTGTATTTATCACTTCAAAATTTCACTCCGTGTTGGTCAGTAGTGATAAAACAAAGATGCTAATAAAGCCAAACCACCCAACACAAGACAAAAAAAACTAAATTAAAATTATGAATTACCCAAATAACAAAGCTCTAGATCTCTGACAAATATTAAATTGCAATATAAAAGAATTTAAAGAAAGGCTGATGTTTTCTAATATTTTCTGTAGGCTGTTTTCATGCAGTTTTTCTCCTGCACCTACAGCTTTTTGGATAATGTCATGGCAAAATCCACATGTAATTCACAAACTGAGAAGCGTTAATTGTTTTCACACATCTTTTGGTTAAAACCACTGCTGTAATCAATGAGACCTTTGACTTCCTCAAACAGGTTTAAAAATGTCACTTAATATCAGTTTCCATTGAGGTGTATTTCAGGACTGACTGTTTAACAATTTCTCTCCAGGAGAATTACTTATTTTTTTGTTTTATTTGTGTGAGGAGCTCTCCAGTGTGACAGGTCCATGAGAAAGTGAACCCAGCAGAGGAGCAGGTGGTCTGCTGCTCCTATGTTATTGCCATTATGTTGCCTTTGTTAAATTACTCCATAAACCCAAGTTTCCTCATGGCCATTTGTTAAATTTGCCTACCTCCACTCTGTGAGTACAGACAATCAGTCAAACCTTAATTGGGGTGTATTTAGATCAAAGTATGCAGCCAGCGTTTGCTCCCAGTACCTGGGTTGCAAATGATAGTCACATGAGTGGCTTGCTCTATTGGACATGCTTTTTGTTTAACCATGATCATTGCTGGCAGGCGGCTTTTTGTGTAAGTGAAAAGCCCTTTAGAATTCCTCTAATTCTGACAAAGAAAGTGTCTTTGGGAGGAGAAATTGAGTATTGCCTTCTTGCATCTGAATAGTCTTTCAGCTCTATATTCACAGCAATATACTTAATATCCGCAGACAAGAAACAGAAGGTTTGGACCCATGTGTACTTTTATTTGATCCATTTCTAGCTTCTAGAAACTCTTGGAAGTTTTTCTTTTTACCAGTTAAGGAGATATATGTAAGTTTCGTAGTATAGGTACAGATTTCTCAAGAAGTGTTGCAAAAACACTTTGCAGCAAAAATCACATAGGTTGTCTTTTTTTTACTTAAGAAGGAATAAATCAAAGCAAGGCTTGGGTAGGGATGATTGTTATACTGACGTTGCACTGCTCCTGTGAAAAGGGTAGAAAATGTTTATGGAAAGTTTTCCAATTTTTTACCTTATTTCTGATCTAATTGCTGGCTTAAACCATCGTTTTCAGAGGGGTTAAATTAGTTTTATTACTATTTACCCTTCACATCTCTCACATAAGTTTTCTGTAGACAGGTCCTGATGCTTTCACTTTCTTTGGCAGCACCATTTTATATTGTCTTTTATTTATCCCTATCATGGTAACACCTAAAGACCTCCTCTGAAGTTAGAGTCCTGATATGCTGAAAGCTACAGAGGATAAGAGTTGGCCCATTCCCTGAAAAGCTTACAGTTTAATCAAGGTAGCAAGCCACATGCTACACTAAATTTTGAACCCACCAAGAGCAAAACATGTACAATTAGCTTTTGCCATTAATAATGCTTGGGTTGCAGTCAAGCAAAAGCGTAGGCAGGCACTAAATTTTAAGGCATGTTGAGCAGCCTCATTTAGTTCAAAGCACCAAGGACATATGCAAAGCTGATGATAAATCTTCCAGGGCAGAAGGTTAGGTTGTGTGACCAGGCCATTGGCCAGTTGAGAGGGAAAGCTGTCGTTAGGGACAGAAAGTTGACCTGCTCTTTGGATTTCTCTACATTTGAATGCTTAGTTAACAAAGCACAGATTTAGTATGTTTAAAGAGTCAATGCAGAGAAAATACTGTAAAGTAGCTCTGTTTTCCACAAAATTCCTCGCAGACCTTATTCTAAAGGAACTTTGCAAAGAGTAAAGGCCACTTTTGAAGCAACATAAAGGCCACTTTTGTCAGTGAAATAACTTGCTGGACTTTTTCCCCCCAGATTTGTATAGAGCACTGGTTCACATCAGGGTCTGAAAAAAAAATTAGTTTTGATTGTATATACATACATACAAAAGGGTAAACAGTCTGAATAAAGCCTTTTGTACTGGATTAGTGTCTTAGCTCTTTAACCCAAGCTGCAGGTTTGGGATGTCTTTGTTCAGTTAGGTTTTTGGGGCTGACCAAACCGGGTGTGTTTGAGTTTCATTCCTCACCCTTTTGAGGTCTGTAGGACTGATTCCTTGCATTCAATGCCAGCAGTACTGTAAGTGCCCAACACTTTATTCTCTAAGCTATTCATCCTTTCAACCTTTGGCTTTTTTTTCTTAATCCATCTACCTTACTAAGTTTTCAAGTCAAGTAAAATGTTAAACATGTTCTTCAAGCAAGAACAACACAGAAATAACAGAGTACGTGACAAGAATTTCTGGCCATCTAGGCTATTTGTTCTTTGTGTGTGTGTGTACCAATATATATGTACGTGTGTGTATGTGCATGGTGGTATATGACTGCACCACAAAGGATGAATCTACCATGATGCAGAAGTCATGCAAAGCACATATTCTAAATGACATTATACAGAGAGAGGCAAAATAAACATATTTTAGCAACTTTTCTCTACTATCAAAAACAAGTAATTGCTCTACATCACGAATATTTTTATGGAGAATTCAAATGCTTAATGCTGCTTGTCTGAAGCCTTGATGACTTTTTTTTTTTTTTTTTTGGCTTCAGGGGACAAGAGGCTTACACACATGCCACCACTTCAAAGATTTGCCTTCTATTAATTTTTTACTTAAGCTTCAGAGTGTTAAATTGTTCAATTTAAGCCGTAAATACATTTTATAAGATCATCCTAGCCCACCATTTTTCCCAAAATAGAGAAGTTCAGGATATTTGGCAGTTTCACCTCCTCACCAACTCTGTGCAAAATATATATGAATAATCTCTTTGAACCTCAGCAGCTTGCAATACAGAGAACCACAAGTTCAAGCCTTAGTCTTTCCTTAACGATGGAAATAGACTGCTCTAAAAATAAGTGCTGAATCTGATGATTTAGATAAAAAAAAACATGCACATCATAAATAGAAATGTGTTGTAACTTTTCCAATTGGAAATTAAAAATAATGGGCTATGTTCCATTTCCTTGTGGGGCTTTCATGAGCTGAATCAATATAATGAAATGTTCTAGTCAGCAGAATAAATCAAGAGTCTTTTACTGTTTTTATCATGAGATCCCCAGTGGGGTGAGGGAGAAGAACAGAAGAGATTGCATGACATTATGCAACTATCCTACATCAGAGTGCAGGTCCGGCTGCTGCTGCTGAGCTGGATGCTGGTTCTGCTCAGCCAAAGCTGGGAGGGACGTGGAAACATGTGCTTGCCAAAAACAGGGTGCACGGTCTCTAATCCGTCTCAATTATAAAGAGAAAAAGGGGAGCCACTGATTTCCTGAGTTCTTACCATGACTTGGAGATCCTCTGCTCATGCATTCCTGGGGACGAAAGCCTGCCTGACCTTATTCCCTCAAAGTCAACTGAAAAGATTCCCACCTTATCTCTGTGAGAACTGTATCAGTCTGAAATGCAGAACTGAGGCATCGCTGTGCCTGATTGTGTGATTCAGGTGGGACCCACGGGGGGGCTGCTGGAGCAGTGTGCTCCCCATATAGCAACCTGGCCGTCAGCGGCTCCCCACATCTTGCCACTATCTGAGACCCAGGGTCCGTGTGCCTGCAAATGCTGCTTAGTCAAGAGGGCCTGGAAATGCGTCACCAGAAAACCACCTGGCCATCAATTTTACATCATGCTGCATTCTGCAGGAAATCGTTGTATTTGTGCTTTTAGAGAGAAGTCCTGCTATTCCAGGTTAAGTGCCTTTGCCATCTGGTAAAAGAATTGTATAAGAGCACACGGGCAGCTGCTAAAGAGCAGTCACACATACAGTGCCAAGCCATGTTCTTGCTAGCCCCACAGTAAAAGTTCCTATTTCCTGGGTTTTTTTCATGCTGCTTTTGGTGAGATTTTCATCTGAAGCTAAAGGGATTCTAGTGTCAAAAACTTCCGCTTTCATAGATGTCCTCATTCATCCCAGCTTCCCTCTGCTCTCTGCAGCCAGCTCCACTTCCAGGGCAGGATCAGACACCCTGGAGGAAGGATCACTGGGTGCCAGCCACAAACAGGTCACTGCAAACATATGGATGCCCATGCTCTGAACCAAAGTATTAAGGAGGAAGAGGCTAGAGCTGTGAAGGCTGCTGACCTATTTCTTTCTATGAACAATTTCATTTGGTGCTTTTAGGCCTGTCCAACTGGCAGCAACTGTGGGACAATAGTGCTTGAGACCTAGAGTGACTGGCAGGAGGCTCAGGACTCAGGAAACTCATGCCCACTTTACTAAAGATGTGGATAACGTCATCCTGGAACAGAAACAGCATGGTGCCCCATAGCACAGGCAGGTGCTTAGCCAGACAACCTGGAAGCTTGCCACTTCTGATTGCTGCTTCAGAGCAGCCCATTCCAAAGCTGTTGTAATGGAGATATGTGCTGCTATCAAGAAAGTGCTCTTACTCTTGCTAATAAGGGTAGGTGATATATAGAAGGCTATCGATGAGCTTAGACTCCCGGATTCCCAAAGGCTAATGCTACCCAACTAAATTAAACAACTCAGATGAAATTCCTCTGGCACTGAAACTTGATTGTCTGAAGAATTAAATTGCTAGGAGGGTCCTTGGCACAGTTTTGACTCAGACCAAGTAACAGACTCCCAAGCAATTCCTGGACATGCTACAGAAGTTAGGTCAGTCCAGAGACCATTCCCATTAGGCAGTCTATGCATATATGGCCTTAAGCTGTTCCAGGCCAGCTGGCCAGAAAACAGTCCTGGGCGCATTTAATTCACCCGTATAGATGTACCCTAAGTGTACTGAAGTTATTAATACATGTATTCTGTGTCCTAGGCACCAGACTTTGGACTCTGTGAACAGGTTAGGGTATATCTTCATCATGCTGCAAGGCTCATCATAGAAGACTCACCAATACTAAGGTGTTTCAGTAGTCTGGAAATCATATAAGATCTTGGGAAAACACCTAGCATCAAGTCAGACCAAAAAGCCACCTGACTGAGTAGCCTGTGGCCAGCAGTGGCCAGAAGGGGATGCCTAGGGAGCAGTATAAAAACAGTATAAAAGCCCTGTTACACTTTCCTGAATATCAGCAATCTGCAGTTTAAATATCGGATACCTTGGGATCTTTCAACATTGAGAAATGCTGCATTGTCTACTGCACTGATAAAAGGATCTTTTTGCCCATATTTATGGGCAAAGGAAGTACTGGTATTCATTTAAGTGTTCTGGAAGAGCCAGGTTGAGTTCTGTTCCCTGGAACTTCCTGGGAGCCCTTTCTGCATATTCTGAGTACTCTGAGAGTGACAGTGCAATGTGCATTAGGAAGATAGACAGGTAGATGGAGGAGGGATGTTTAGCCTGCAGGCTACTAAAAAATATGTGCTCCCCCTGATAGTTACTGTGTGCTGTTTTGCACACTAGTTGAAAGGATGAAGGGAAAGCTGGTCACCTCCTACTCCTTTTCCCACTTGACAGCTTGTTCAGCTGAATGTTGTACACAGCAATGAAGAGGGCTTCTAGGAAAGACTGAGGAACACATTTTGCTCTTAATTTTGGATAAAGAATCACATGTGGTCAACGAGTAAGGTAGTGGTCATTTTGTGGTGAGGAGCTCTTCCTGTGCATCACATGGGGCTCCTGCAAGACTGCGTAAGAGCTCTACTTTAGTCCACATTTGGATTTTATGGCAGTGAGCCTGAACATTTTAATGAATTGCTTAACATACCGTGAATATAAATCCAATGTCAATTAATGTTGTTTTAACTATTGGCAGCAGGGAGAAATAGTGAGCACTGTATGTCAAAACAGTAAGCTAGAATCTTTTAAAAACCTAAAAATAAATGATGTGCAGATAAGCTTGTGCCTTCAAGACCACCATCTGCAGGTGGGAAGCTAATGGATGTTCTCTGCTCAGAGGACAGCAAAAGGGCTTGTGTCCATCTGGAGCATCCCAGGACTCCCCTTCTCCTTGCTGCCTCGTTGCAAGAATAGAGTGGGATGTGTGCCCCAAAATAGGGCAGGGTGACATGCTGGACACTGCACTACACCCAAAGGCTGAAGGAGGCTTTGTGGCATCCCCAAAAGCACCAGGGTTGGCTGTTTGCCTCTCAGCCTTCCTTATGAGCCCTCTCTAACCCTTCCCTGTCCTTTTCTCTCTCACTTACTGTGCTTCAGGAGACATCGTTGTATCCCTCCATCTTTTCACCCTGCTCTTGGGCTGTGCATGAAGGTTGTCTGAACATGTCCTCTCCTCTCTGGGTTCATTTACCCTCTGATGCAAACCAGAGACTTGGAGTGCCCCAGTTCACGGTCACTGCTCTGTGCCAACAGCTGCATTAAAACCCAAGCAGCTTTGCCCCTAAGTTTTATTTTAACCTGGCCATGCAAACAATGATAAAACTGTGATTTTTTTCATACATGTAGGAATGCTTGTTCTTCTCAGGTTTCAGTGAGCTTGGCCATGGTGACAGAGATGTCAAAAGATCCCCTGTTTTGGTAAACCCTTTGAGCTGTTATAAGAAAGAAACATACATGGAAAGGAACAGAACAGCTGTGGCAACTTTTGAGGATGGGAAAAAAAAATGCCACGTGTAATTGGGTTGTTAGAGACTTGGCTAGCTAAAGAGAAGCAGCAGAGACAGGCCAGTAATTGCATGTGTGTTTCTGCAAGCTGACCTTCCTTTGAAGGATGCTACAGTGCAGCATCTCCCCCAAAGAAGGAAAGAGTTCCACAGGGAGAAGCAGTAAGAAATTAATAAAATTCACCTTCTTGCTGCTGCTTGCCTGATGCCCCCTCTCTGCTGCAGGAACAGGAATCAGCTGCATGCCAGATTAGGGCACACTCTCTAATTTACATTTTCACTTTTTAACAAGCACAGGTCAGCATAAGATACGGTGTATAATAACCTGCATCCTACAGCAGTCCAAAGGCAAGGGCCTTAAAACCTCTCTGGAAACCCCTGTGCTGTAAGACTTGTCCCATTTCACTCACTGTACCATGTGTCAGCTCAAGACTGAGGGCGCTGATGAAACTCAGAGGCAGGAAAATGGTTCTAAATTTTTTATCTGACAATCTTCAAACCATCTGCTTTGTAACACATGATATTCCTAGCTGCTCACCACTACTTTTGGTAGTGCCAGGCTCACTGGGCAGAGGTGAGAGAATAATAGCTAGCATGACAAGAGTAGAGAGGAGCAAACACCAAGTCACATATGCATTTGCACTGCATATTGCCACGTGAATTGTCTTTTTATCTGAACATCTTCTCTTTTCCCTGTAAGGTCTAGCACAGAATTAAGCAAACGTATTATCTCACTGCTTCTACTTTGATTTCTGCCCTTTCTGAAAGAAAGAAACTTATATTCCGTATGTACCAGAGATTATCGCTTTTACTACTGCACTTACGTTCCCTGTACCAACCAGCCCAAGCTGTGGTTTGGGGACCTGCTGGATCTCCAAGCCTCTGCCAGCTTCTGGATTCATCACTGATAAGCTCTGGCTTTCAAAATCAGTCTTCTGGCTTGCATCATGTTCAGCCCCACCGGAATACGTAGAGGCATGTGGTGAAACCCTTGGCAGCTGGAGTGGCTACCTACCTAACACAGCAACAGACATTCTGAGAACTGAAGAAGTCTTGTCAGCCTCAGGAAGATGCTTATAAACCAGTTCAAAGGCCTGCACGTGCTCACTTTCATGTGTTAGGGCAACTGTTTTTGCTGTGACTGAGGGAGCAGGGTATCCTATTGCCCCTGCAGAGAGGGGGGGACGGGGGGACAGTGAATTTGACTGCTGTGTAAACAGAAGAAGGACAGCCCAGGCATCCCAAAGCAGCACCACTTTTAACCAACAAGGTGGCTCCTGCCAAGATAAGTCCATGGCAGGGCAATGAAGCGGGAGGGAAGCAGTGACCCTGGGAGCCAGCCAAGCAGCAGGAGAAGCGAGCAGATGTGCAGTCAGTGCAGGGGGATGGGGACATGGATGGGGATGGGGATGCAGGCACCCCTGCGGCACTGAGGGCAGGTCCTCCCATGGGTTTCGCAATATGAGTAGAATATCAGATGATTTACAGCTGGGACAAGGTTGCTTGTGGGCACACAGCATTTTAGAAAGAAATAAGTTAACACAAAAAAATTCCAATTGTAGAGCAGTCCTGAGTTACCATCCTCAACACCAGCCTTTTGATTTTCTGACTCAGTTTTCTTATATGTAACTAAGTTTAATATTTAATTCAGCCATGCTATTTGATTTAATTGGTTGATAGTTTTAGCTTAGAAAGTTAAATGCTATGTGAATTTTCCTTAACTTTGCTTACCGTTAATTTAGCTGCTACTTTAATGAGTGGCCCTAAGCTTTTTCTGTGAGCAGTATCTAAAGCCAGAGCTCTGCCAGTCTTTAAGTGATGAGGATGTTCTTCTGACGGTCCCTATCAGAGTGGGGGAAAATCTCACAGCATCATTTTTGAGGACAGTCCATGGACCAGGGCAGCACAGGATGGTGCCTGTCAGCAGCTGGGGTTAGAAGCTGTACAGGCTTAGGGAAGAAGTCCCATGTAAAATGAGACTAATGGGAGTAGTAAAGCAGGGAAAGTTTCTTTCTGCTCTTCTGTCCCTGGTGCCAGTTAGCGCAGGGACTTCAGTGTAATATTATTATAACATTTTTTACAGTAGGAATTATAATTGAAATTTGTTATGTATGAGGATAACTAAAACTCGATTATTTCACACTCTTCAGTCCATGCCTGAGGACATTTTGGGGTAAATAGATTGCTTGGAAACAGCCAGTGACTACAGCTAAAATTACATTTTACCAACTGAGCTGAATGGCTTTTTAATTACAGCACTGATGTCCACATGCTGTCACCACCATCTAATACTAAGATGATATTGATTTGATTTTTAACTTTGATGTACCAGGGGAAAAAATGCAGAGTAGGATTTTTTCTGAAATCCTTTTTCCAAAGTAGTCAAGAACCCCAGCTCTAAAATGATGGTTTGTTGGGTGGGGATTTTTTCTGTCTCCTTTTCTATTTTGCTTGTGTCTGTGTCCACCTTGAATGTTGTTGCTGTCTACTTTGAATTTGTTTAGTTGTATACAAACATTTTGAAATAGAAATTCGTAATTTCAAGTTACTGATCAGTCTCAGACACAATGAAATATGTGCCATACATAGAAATTTTATATGAAATAACTGAAATAGCTACCATGCACACATATCAGAAAGCTACAGGAATCTGCATAGTCACAAACTCTTGTGATAATGCAGTCTTACTGTATTAATTTCCTTCAAAAGCAACTGGAAATGCTTTCAAACCAAGATGCCAAGCATTTTATATTTTGTGAGACAGCACTTATTTTTAAGGATGTATTTTGTGCCTTTACTATAGGGGACACTGGTCACTAAGTGCTACTTGCAGCAAGGGAGTCTGGTCCTTTGTGAATGCAGAACTTTCCTTCTTTGTCTAGGGAAAAATTACAAAAACTTGCCTGGGCTGAACCTTTAGTTTGCAGAATGATTGCTTCCCTGTTGATGAGCTGTGAGGAAGCCATGACCAAAGAGCATCTCTTCTTGGGACACTCTGCTCCACCGGGAAGAGAAAACCAGCACCTGCCCTACAGACTCCTCCACTCCCAACTTATTTTGACTTAGTTAAAGAGCTAAAGGAGTCAATTTCATATCAGTAATATTGGTCTAGTCAATACATAGGTGGGTGTTTAGGAAGAGGGGACTTGATCCAAATTCAATCATGTTTATGATGGGCCTCAGACTAGTGGCTCCTGCAGGTTTGGAATTACTTTTGCACAAGCACTGTGGAAAATGTAATCCATTTTCCATGCAGGTGAGATACTGGTCTGTACAGGTATTCCCTATTTGTAGAGCTGGGAATACAGCTGACATCATCAATATCTGAGCTAACAATAAAAAGATAAATGAAAGTATATTAACTGCACCCACTGCGTAGCCATAAAGGCAAAAGTCCATTTGAGGTTAAGAACCAGCTTTTCAGTCAACATGGGACTATAACTCACTTCAGGGTCTCTGATCTTTGATGAGTTTATGAATGAAAACAAAACTCAAGTGAATGAATTACGGACATGATTCACTCAGTTGTCTCATACAATTTTATGGCCTTTTAGTGTCTTCAGTTGCCAGGAGATTGGGATGCTGGGATGGCCTCCAGGAGCCCTTCACTTGAGTTCTGGCTTGGTGAAAGACTCGCGGTGTGTCCTTGGGAAAACTGCTTTAATATGCCTCATATGTTTGTAAAACAGAAATGATAATTTTGTGTCATTTGTGTGTAAGTCACCTGAATGTCAAATTCAGTGATGAAAAGTTGTGGGTTGTGAAAATGAGAAATGCAGCCTACTGTGCTATATTTCCTCTGTCATCAGTAGAAATACTTTTATTTACTCCAGCTAATACACATCTATGTGTATCAGCCATTTCCCACCCAAAAAGCTCTGCCAATTAATCAAAAAAATATGCAAATAGAGCCAAAAGAATATGGAGGAATAAGAACATCCAAAACGAAAAGCAGCCGTGGAAATCCACTCTAATGCTCCAACCCCAAAGACCTCATGGAGAAGGCTTGGCAGAGTCAGGAAAACAAAAGGGAAGAAAGAATTTGGATTTGTATGGCCAAAATTTCTTCTGTTCAGGGTTCATAATTAAGCCTTTTTACCACAACACACAAGGTCAAAGAACTACATGAGAAAAGTGACAGCTGTCATGAAATCACATGACTACCTGATCTGGACCTTTCCGGAGTGTACCAGATCTACAACGTGTGTGACAACGGCATGAGGTGTTTGCTATGCTGTTAAAGAAAAATTTTGCATGCACAGAGTAGGCCTTGGGTTGTTTTCATTTTGGTTGGGGCTGAAGTCAAGAATAAGGGAGTGGGCAACCCATTCCCTGAAAGCTTTCATATCCTGCTGCTCTTTCAAGTATAGTTTTGCCCCAGGCTGACTGATCTTGCAAACCCAGCTCTGCTTGAGATAGCTGATTTTATAAAGGATTTTAACTAAAATTTCACCCTGTATAAATTACAGTAAATTCCATTACCTCTGTTAGGACCATTACCAGTGCTTTGTACATATTATTTCATAATGTATATGCATATCACTTACCATACATTAAAACAACCACCTAGTAGCTTATTTTGAGAACACTGCTATCTTTTAGAGTGCTTGCAAAATGAAGGGGAAACATGGGCTGTATGCAAATACGCAGCCTCCAAAGGGTTAATGAACAATGAGAAATTTGTGTATAGCTCATTAATTGTTGTATTGCATCCCTTTATCTAAATTGTTAGTGGCCTGCTTAGTCAATTGAAACATATTACTTTGATATTAAAGCTGCAATCAAAATCTTTATTCTTGTGCATGTTCTACTTGAGAAATACAAATCCTTCAGAACAGGGCAGTCAGAATTATCTTGAAAAATATTACAATTAAATAAACCATATGCTCAAAAATAGAGACATTAGGTTCAGCCAAATATCCTAGGCTCCTAGGTACTAATGCAGTGGCTCTGACTTTCCCATCCAAACACACCAATTTGAAATAGTGTATGGAAAAGCCCATCAGGGTTTGAATTAAAATTCTGGCCTCATGTTCAAGGAAAATGAGAATGATAGTTCCATGCCAGCCCATCACACAAAATTAGTGTTGCTGTGCTGTAACAGAGCCCTGCAACAGGGAAGGTAGTTATTGTGGGCTGGTGATATGGTACATGGAAGTTTTTATATTTGTTACATAAGCCCCAGAGTATCCCACCTAATTTATGATTCTCTGTGAGGCATATTTGCTCTAGGCTTCTTCTCCAGACCGTGGAGTGAGATGATCACTTTGAAACCTCTCCAGACATTAGCAAGGCTTAATAGTCTTGATAAAATGCCTTTGTCACCTCAGTGGAGATAGAACCATTGCAGTGTTGACACAGTCCCAAAATAGGCATATCCATTACTCCCTAAAATAGAGAAGGATGAGCATGGCCCTCAGTGCCCAGTCAGCCTAGTGATGGTTCAGAGCCCCACTGCATTTGGCCTGTGCCAGACCAGCCCAAAGGTGATCCCTGTTGCAAGCAATCTGAGTGGAAGACAAGAGACAATAGATGGGCAGACCAGAGAGAAGAAGAGAAATAAGGAGCAACACCAATCAGTAGAATTGGTGCTAGCCACCTACCTTGTCAGTCATCACTAGGAGAGTTTTTAATGTGGAGGAGTAGAGCGGTGGCATAGTGTTGCAGAGGTTTGCAGGAGAGAGGATGCAGGAGCCCCATGGGGCACAGGCACCTCTTCAACCAAAGACTCCTCCATTTAAACGAGCATAAATCCAAAGCAGCAGCATCCACCCTGCTGGACTTGGTTTGGAGTTGCAGAGGTGTATTCAGACATGGGGGTCAGGCAACAAGGGTGATAATGTTTTTCATCTTGGACACAGAGAAGTGTTGAGAGGCTCAGTATAACTGTGCTTGTAGACTCAAATGGACATTCCAGCGGCAAAAATACGGGGTTCCTTTGGGTATATTGGGGATTGCAGTGCACCATTTATAATGTTTCTACTACATTTTATGTGGTGTGGTTTCCTGCAGGAGCTAGCACGATACAGAGCTCCCCTCCTCTATTCACCCTGCTGATTTATAACACACTGTGATCACTGTGCGTATGTGTGTGTCTGTGTACGTGTGGGGGGGATGCTGTGTTACTGGGGACCAATAACTATATAAATAGGGAAAATGACAGACTAATGCAGTAAAAGAACGGACACCTGTATTAATATCCTTATTGTTTCTGTAGCAAAAGCAGAATAAGAACTGGAATTGAAGCAGGATTGTCCAGTCAGAACTGTCTTTCTGCTTTTCAATGCATTCATGACACGGTTCACAGAAATCTATGATTCTATAGACATCCATATGCTTTTGCTTTCACCTTTTTTTTCTGTTAGTGTCATGACTCAGGTATCATTAAGAAAGATTATGCAGTGGGTAAAGAAACATTTTAAATTATCTTGCTGATAAAGTTATTACATTTACTGGACATCAATTAAAAATCAGGTTTTCTAAAATGCATTTTTTTAATGTTAAATTTGATGTTATCAACTCAAATAAGTCAAGCTTTACTGCAACCTAAGAAAAATAAACGCTTGAACATTATTTTAAAACACACACTAACTAGCAAGCTCAGTAATGAGGAGACGATGCCAGGGATGCCAGGATATCATCTTCTTACTATGATTCAGCTTAAGGTCGGTGACATTGATAAAAATTTGACTTCAAGAGAGGAAATATTTCATAGTAAACAGAGCAAGAATGAATCCCCTTGGAATAGTAAAGGTACAAATTGCTTTAGTTTTTATTTCCATAGTGCTAAATTTGTATTTCATGTGTGGGATTGTAATTGATGACTCCTTACTTGTCTAGATGAAGAAGGATGAAAAAAATACATTCTGATTGTCAAGGTTGTTTGTGTTAGTGACTAAAATAGTAGACATCATGCTGAAATCTTTGTAAACAGCACACAAGCAATTATTTTCTTCTTAAGCAAAACAGAAAAGGAGAAAAGAAGCATCCAAACCAAAATATCCTTGTATCATCTGGCTGACATCTGGGAGTGTAATGTACAAATTTTCCTGGAAATACGATTTGTATCAGCTAAGCAAACTCCAGTGTACCAGCCAAAGCATTAGATCTTCACTAAAGCTTTGAGGGATTTGAGGAGATTTTAACACCAGGTATCCTAATTCCCTTTCTACCAAGGTTCACAGTTAAAACCAAAGAGGTTTCTTCCATGGAATTTCTCGGTAAATACTGTGAAATCTGTAATTATTATTTCCAGATGCCAATTTCTCAGCTATTCCAAAAACTCCCAGTTGCCTCTCATTATCTGAGATAGTCCCGCATCTAAATTTCCCCTGATCCCTTACAGACAAGATTATGTCCCAGTTAACAGTGTAATTCATTAACATTCTCTGTGTTGTAGAGAAAGCAAAAGCAAAACAAAACCCTCTCCAGTTAATATTATTTTTACATCTTTTGAGGAAGAGGTGGAGTTCTTGCTTTATTTGTCTTTGCTGAACTTTGATCTTGGTCACTATTCTCTCATGAGAATTCCAGTGAAATGGAAAAATAAAAAATAATTTTCTTCCCCTATATAGCCTGCAAGCATGATCCACGTTCAACATTGTTTTGGGCATGTTGGTTTCTTTTGGTATTGTAACAGAGCAAGTGACTGAGACTTGGGATACTTGGATTTTATCCTGACATTGTCTTGGAATCACCTTGAGGAAGTGACTTTCATTTGGGGGTGAAAGCCATCAAGTCTATCTAAGACTTTGCGGTTTGTCAGAGTCTGATGAGTTAATGAAAGGGAAAACAAAACATCGAAGTCAGTGGCAAAGGACTCAGATCAGTGACCCAGAGACCCATTCCAGTTCTGCCTTCTTATTTTGTTTATTAACTCTGATTACAGCTAAACCAGAAATGGAGTTTGTATTATCTTATTCAAGAGCAATTAAATCAGCTTAGATTTGTTTATGGAAGAGTAGAATCCATCAGAAACCTATGTTTCATTTCAGGAAAGAAAATTCATTTCATTTCATTCAAGGAAAAAATATCAAGTAATTCCTTTAGGGTCAGTTATCAGAGCCCATAATAAAACACTTGAGGTACTTAATGGGATAATTATATATAATTGGGAATTATTATGTATAATTGGGAAACATTTGGAAGAGAAAGGAATCTAGGAAGGATCAGTAGCACATCTCTTTTTACTCTGAACTGAACCAGATTCGCAGTTTTCTAAGCTCACCCTTTGTTCTCCCTGCTGCTGGTAATGCCATGTATACAGCAGCTCTCATATAGCTGCCTTTCTCAGCTGACCACACTATTTATTCTAATATGAGCAAGCTGAGTGTTTGTAAATCTGAAAGGAGGGATGACAGGGAAAGCAGGGAATGCTCTTTTATAGGCATCCAGATCCTTATGGTACTTTTTGGGTGTATCCACTTTCTTCTGTAGATTCCTTCCCTTCTGTAGATCCATAGGATATCTCATTGTTGCCTCAGAAGGATATCTTGACCCTGATCCAAGAAAGCACTTTATCATATGAGATTAATCATATGTTTTAAACTGAGTACAAGCTAACAGGTTTACTGGATACATGTATTTTTGGCTATTGATGAACTGCTTTTGTTCACTGGTTAACATTAATAAAACTCAGACAGGCTGCAATTACGCTATCTTCAGAAGAGGTATTTATGTTTTGAGTTTGTGTGTAGGCTACACAATTGTCATGGATCCTATGCCACATGGAAGAAGTGTGCAAATAAACCATTATGTGCTTTTTCTCCTTTTAGTCATTGCCCTCACAACATCTGTGAGCTCAGTTTGCTGGCTGTGTTTGCATATGTATATGTATCACATATACCATGATGCACACCACTTAAAGGCGCTGCATGACATGCATGGGTTCCTGCATCACTGCCTGAACTGCAATGGATCTAGACCTTTTTCTCTGCTTACTGTTTACCTGAAAGTCTTTACACCTTTAATGCATAAGCCATCAGCAAACAGTCTTGACTGCTTGGGCACTGCTAACAGTGGATATTAGAAGTCTCATAACTTGTAAGTAGTAACTTAGGTTATAAGTGTCAGAGAAAACTGGAAGACCACTTTTCATTTTGACAGTGGATGGGTCATGATTGTTTTGTGGACTGAGCAGCAGCAGAATTTCTCCATGTTTTTCTGTGCAGCTTTACCATTATTACTGGGATGTAATAAAACAATGGCAAAGACTGTTCCATCATTGATTTCCAGGGTGCCATCCTCTCTTGTTCTCCTGAAAACTCCCTTGCTCACAGGGCATACACCTGAGAAATTGCAAGGAAAACATGCAGAAACAGGTCTTTCATCCTTCCTGTGTCTTTTGTCCTTTGTATGTCCCAAAAGGACTCCACTTGCTGTAACTAGAAAAGGTCCTAATTTACTAAATTGTAGCATTTGCAAAACCATTATGTGTCACTACCTCTGCTCAACCAGCAGGTCTGGCTCCAATTATGAGAGGCTGCTGGCTTTTGTACAGTCATCTTCTTTCTTTAAGAAAAAAAAAGTGTATTTCCCCCTACAAACACATGCACACAGTCTTCTAGTGGCATTGTAAAATACACTCTTGTGGACTCTGTCCTGTTATAATGTTGTTTCAGCTGATAAGTGTTAGCAAGAAACCAATACAATAGAGTATGAAGTCAGTGTGAGAACTCCATCGGTGTAGATCTTTATTTAGAACAATAAACACTGTAAAATGATATATGCGATCTTTTCCACCAGGAGTGAAGAGGCAATAGACTGAATGCACCAAAAGCTGCTTCAAACTGCTCTGCTGCTACCCAAGTTTTACTTCTTTGTCTGTTTGTATAGTTGAACAAAACTCCAGTTTCACTCCTTTCTTTTTTTCCTCCGCTTTTGTACACTTGACTTGCCATTCTAATTAGCTTTCTATTACTACTTTAAGGGGCAAATAGTGATGCCTGTTCTATAGCTGCTGAGAGCTCTTCTGCAGGCAAGCATGTATGGGTTTTCTTACAGCGTTAGGCAGGAAGGGCTGGGGAAAGGACAGCTGCTTGCCTGGGATCTAGGGGAGTGAGCACAAGCCTCTTTTGCCTACAGACAATGCCTGTATCACTAGCCCTTCTGGAGGCGAGAAAGCGTCCGTTTCTCATCCATGGAACAGTAAGAATAATGTTCTGTGGATAAGAGTGGTCAAGGCATAAATACATGGAAGATTATAAGATACTAAAAATAATTAACCATTCAGATGTTCTTGTAAAGTTTCTGTGCCCTTATACTCAACACCAGTGGTGTCTCTGTCATTTCCCCATTCCATGTACTGGGCACAGGGTAGGGTAGCCAAAAGCACAGCTGAAAGAGCACCACTTCCTCCATAGGCTTGCAGAAGTCCTCCTACCCTGCACGGGGACCTGGTAGCTAACGCTGAAACAGGGAGGCTTAGTGACCCAGGGGATGACATCCAGTGCTTTTTGCTTCCATTTCCTCATCTGACAGCGATCCCTTTTGCAAAGCATTTGGGAATCTGAGAAGTGTTATGTAGGAATTCAGTATTGTTTCTTATTAGGTGGAGTACTGGAGGAAAATATGGATTCTTGCTGTCGCTTTCCCCACGTAGCTGAAAGGAATCCTTGTGTCAGGCAGCTGTGTTCCTCATACACTCTTTCGGACGTGAATGCTTAACACTGCAGGGTTTATCTGCTGGTTTCAAAGCCCCCAAGAGGGTCCATCTCACAAGGTTCATGGGGAACGGGGAGGGGAACAGTCTGCCTAGGATCACTCCATTTCCAGTGTAAAGCCCTTGATCCATGCAGTGTGCAAAGGTTGTGCTTGTTCATAAACGAGGGCTCTTCTGAGACATTTGGGCTTGCACTGAGACACAGGGGAACAGCCCTCTCGTGGCACCCGGAGGACCCTGCAAACCTCTCCCTGCCACCTGCTCGAGGCAGAACCAAGCCTGGAAGCTGTAAGCAGCTGATGGTAGGATTTGTGTGCACTTAGGGCTGGCCTATTTGTCGGCTTTAACATTATGCCCGTGAAAACAGTGGCCAATAAAGCATAAATGCCTTTGTCCCACTAACACTGGCACTTCTTGTTTTCCGAAGGACTCCTGAGACCACTGAAAAAATGTAACTGGCACAAATGTGGCATGGTAGAGCAGAGACAAAAGGGAATAAGACATGTTTATTCTGCAGAAGAAAATACTAGTGTAGTTTAATCCAACAGTTCACAGGGCAACTGTCTCCATGCCATATGCAGGTGCAGAGGACTTCAGAGTTCGAGCAGCCGAGAATTGTGACACCCCCCCCGGGGAGATTACTTGCTCAAAATACAAAAGCAGAAAAATGCAGTGTATGAAAATACAGTTACCAGAGTAAATAAAAGCTGCTTTTGCCAATAGTTAAATATTGTTTCACAGCTATTGGCCAAGCCATTCAACACACATTTTAAAAAAAAGCAAACAGACAGGTTGTCTTCATGTTTCAGGAGAAAGCAAAACAGTCTGGAGGTGATGATGGCCTACATAGAGAGATGTTGTCCTGTGTCTAGACAAGTTCCAGCTGGTCTCTGACATTATTTGGTTTGATTTTGATTTTGGATATTTAAAATTTGATTTTATTTCCTAATTGCCAGTGTAGTCCTGCTGGACTGTTCAGTAGAAGCGAGATCTTCTTATTAGACGACATTTTGCTCTTCCCTTGCCAGTGCTGGCACACAGAGCAGGCACCTCTTTCTTCTTTTTTTTTGTTGATGTCCCCAACTGCAATACAGTGCTAAGACCAACTGCTCTGCCTTTGCTGCTAGCTTCTTCTTTGCTCCCTAATGGCCAGTGTGCAACAGAGCCATGCTTGATGGCACCTAGGTAGGTGTCTCACAGGTATCCATAAATGTGTGGATACCAATTCACAAAGTGCTTTCCACAGTTACCAGCACATAGGTCTGACTCCCCTGGTGGTTACCACGCATACTTTTCCCTGAGGGGTTCAAATTCCTCTTTCAGACACTCTGGTAAGGGTGTTTAGACTACTCTTAGGGTAGCACTGGAACTGGTACCCTGTTGTGTATGTCAGAGGCAGACTGGCATCTCTGGGTGGAGATTCAGCCCATCCTCAGAGGTGAATCCTATTGTACAAGATTCATTCCTGATAGAGGCAGAGGCATAAAAACTTGAATAGTTTGCTACCATCCTTCTTTTGCTTCAGAATGGGTAACTGGTGGAAGGAAGTTGCTTCAGGTCTTAGACTTGACCAGCAGAGTCTAAGCAGAGAAGCACTTAGCATGGAGGAGTGCCCACCTTCCCACCTAGTTCTCATTCACCAAAGCACATTGCTTCCCAGCCCACAGGGTACGGCTGTGCCTGAATTACAAAACCGTCTTCTTCAGGCCTGTGTGGGCAAGAGGGAAACACAGCACTTAGCAAAATGTCTAGATACACTTTGCAATCTGTCTGGTTTTAATCTTTCCTTCTCTCTCTCTTTCTTCCTTTTCCCCTTCCTCATTTGGGTTTATTTCACTAAATAAATATTGAATGTTTTTCTTTCACATGCTCTGATAGTTTTCTTCAACCTTCAGAACCTTTTCTTCTTTGGAGAATATTTTAATTTAATATGAAGGTGTTTTTTTAAAAAGAAAAAGAGGGAGTAGTCAACAAACAAATTGTCAGTCATAACAAAATAAAGATTCATCTTGTCTAATATTAGAACACTAATGCCAGGTGTGTTGGAGCAGGTCTGCAATTTTGCAGGTACTTCACAGCCCCATCCTGACCCCTGCAGCAAGATGAGCCAGAGGACAGACCACTACCGTAACCTTTACCTCATCTCCGTGCCTGTGGGTACCGCTCAGACCCAGAGGCAGCCCGTGCCACCCCAAGATGCTCCGCAGGCTGCAGCCCCACGGTCCAGCCTCACTGTGCACCCACAGGACTAAGCTCATCAGCATGGCAGACAATTCCTTACCCAGGGGAGACAGCCCATAACAGTGCAGCAACGCTTGGGAAAGCTTTCACAACTGTTGGACTCACAGCAGCATTTCCAACAGTATGGGGCAAACGGGCCCAAACTGAGAGAGGACTGGGATGCAAAGAGCTGAATTTTCACTGGGTCAGGATGTACAGATGTGAAAAGTCTTTGATACCTTTTCTACTTTACTCCAAGCATCCTGAAACTCACACATATGGATTTCAAGATTAAAGAACACTTCCTCTTCCTACTTCTCCGTGGAGGCAGAAAAAAAATAAAATCCTAATCCAGAAGATGCTTGTAGGATGAGAACAAAGGCTGTAGGCCTTTCCCAACAATGCTGGCTTGCAACAATGACCTTAGTCCCAAGCCTGGAAGGAAAGTCAGATGCAAGGAGTTTGTCTGCACTTCTGGATCCCTTTAAATCCAATTGGATGTCATTTGCCAAAGCTGATTGCACCAAAGGGGGCATGTGAAATTAACAATGCTCTTTCATCCTCAGGCTTTAAGCTTTGGCCCTCTAATTAATACATCCTTTTAACCTCAGTGTACAGGCCCACCTTTACAAATAGCTTGGCAAATGCATGAGCCAAAGAAGATGCCAACCTTATCAGCTAGGTTGTGAGCTTGCAATGTGTCAGCTATATTGAAGTTATTTCCATACAGAAACCTCCTAGGTAACTTACTGGGCTTTCATTTAAGCTATCTGGTGTCCACTGGGGGGGAAACACTTGGCTGGGAGTGCACTTTTGTAGTCACTGAGGAAAAAGGCACACTGCAATTTAGCACTTCAACATCCAAGAGCTTGCCCCTGTGCCTTTCCTAAGCCACTTGCCCTCATGCATCCAGCTGCTGCAACTTCCACAACTCTATTTTGGTCCAGTGTTTTTTGTGATTGCTTCACTTTGTAATTAGAAGTGCTGTGGAGCATAGCTCAGTGTGTGATGAAGGATCGGGAGGATGAAACAGCAAGAAGCTGCAGAAGGATGCCGCCTTTCACTACCCGCTCTCCCACAGAGAGGCAGCTGCTGACACCACAAAGCTTCCTGCAGCTGCCGAGCTCCCCATGCAGCGGGGCACAGTGTGGGGCAGCACATTTCGGTGCTTCAGGCAGCCAGCTTTGGGTGACTGTCCTTTCCCCACATGTGAAAAATTGGTAGCTCCCCCAGTACCAAACTCTTGATGAAAATTGCTCAGCAATTGTGGCACTGGTTAGCAGCCATCAGTGGAGTCTGGGCTCTGTGAGCATGAGGTCAGTGTCTCCTTCATCCAAGGAGTCTGGCTCAGGGTTGGCAATAGACCCTCCCATAAGTGAAAAAAGCCACTTGCAGCATTGGTCCTTGCCCCACAACAAAGACAGGAGCAGGAACAAAGAGTTAAAAGATCCTTTTGCAGCACACATTGGAGGGAAGAGCAGTGGGTGGGGAAACAGCACTGGTCAAAAAATCTTTACACAGGTCCATGGTGCATGAAGGGGAACACATGTGGGGAAGGATAAGAGAATCTTGGTGCTGGACTAGCATGCGCAACTCTAGCTAATGGGAGGGGTGTTGTGTAGCTAGGACATATGAGATAAGTGCTGCTGGGCTGTTTATATTTTCTCAGGACAATCATGCCTCAAATGCTGGAAGACCTAATGCCTTCACTCATTTCTCCTGTCCACCCCAGCCATACCTCTTTTCATCAGGAAATGTTTTTATTGCCCCACTCTACTGAAAAGACCTGCTCCAAGCAACAAAGCAAAAAAGCCCAAGGGAATACCTCAGGCCTCTTGAAAAAAATTGCCTAAGACTAACATTTAAAAAGGTTCTGGTATGAAAAAAAAACCCTACTGTAGCATTGCAGAAGGAAAGAAAATGCTCTGAGAGGCAAGAAAAGTCTTTCTACCTCCTTCTTCTTACGCATACAGCTCCTCAGCTAGGCTGGTGAGCTGGGCAGGCAGAGAAGGTAATTCATTGAAAAGTAGAGCCTGTATTTTGATTGAGGAGAGCCTGTGCATGATTAAGAATCCATAGCATTTTCAGCCTCAAACATTATTCAGCCCTTATGTGGACAAAAAGGGACATTTCCCAAGGCGAATATTGGATTTTTGCATGAGCTGCATTCCTGCTGAAGCCACACTTACTCTGAAGCCTACATGATCTAGCTATTTTTATTTGGCTAAAAGGAATTCAATGCACTTGACAAGGTGTAACATCTGTCACACATCCACATAAGCATTGTTTATTTTTATAGAACAAGACCTACACTTACAGTTACTCACTCTTGCTTTGCATCCTCCAAAAGAGGATGTGCAAGAAAAATCATGACACTTCATTTCCAGTGGTTTGTGGAGGCATAATATACAAAGTGGGTTTTCTGTAGCACATTGATGATCCTACCTAATTACACGTACATGCACAACTAGTGTCAACAAACTGAAATCAAAGTCTGTTTTAAAAAAATTGTTGTTACACAGAATAAACCACAGAGAGTAGGTGTGCATCTGTATTCAGGTTGCTGTCTGGAAGATGGAGAAGAAAGCTGTGACTGAGCAAGGCTTCAATTTTGATCGGAGCCAGCTGCTGCTGGCTCCCTCGCACTTCCAGCTACTTTGCTGGCTCTGTTTCTCCAGCTGTGAAAGGCAGACTGGGCAATGTTTATGTAGAGGTGTGCTGCGAGAGCTGTGTAAAGTCTATGTAGAGGTGTGCTGTGAGAGCTATTGGCTGTGTCCATGCAAGTGTTAATTTACTGGTGCTGAAGTACATCCTACATGAAGGTGGTACAGTGCACACCCTTTGCAGTGGATCTGCTGATGAGTGCTACAGGTAAAAGAGAGGGCTGCGTAACCTGGGCACAGTCTGGAGGGAGTGACCACAGGGGTAAATTTATAACCTGGGCAAGTACAATTTGGGGAAAAAACATGCTGGAGTGGGGTGGGGGTAGATTTGAAAAACAAGCATGATGTGTTTTGCTCTGCATTTTCAGCTTCTTTTTCCCTTGTACTTTATCTGATTTTCCAGTAAGTGATAATCTATTGATCCAAATTCACCTCTGATTAAGTCCAGCATCCTGAGAGACATTCACCCACACATACACCCAGCAAATAACAACAAAGGAGCTGCTGAAAAGAGCGCACATTTCTTAGACTGTACATTTGAATAGAAAGATAAAAAGTGCAATGTAAAGTATGGTTCCTTAAAATTGGGAGACATTGGCCTTTAATTAGATGCCATGTTGTGTTGACATCTGCCTTCCAACATGATAATGTTCTGTCCTCTTTGAACAGGGAATATGATGCAGTCTGGCAAGTTTTTCCACCTTAGTTCAAGGAAGCAGCCTACACACAGCATTCTGTTTCACAAACATCCAGACTGTATGTTTCTGAGGGAAGGGGGTGAGCACACGTGCATGCGTGTGTGTGTATGCACATGCGTGGACACCTACACACACGTGCATTTGGCTATGAAGCCAGTCTGCAGTGTTCAGGTAAAAAGGAAAGTGTTTATTCTGTAACCCATAAAAGCATCTCTTATCATAACTGCATCTTGTGTGAGCCCTTTCCCCCTCATCCAGGTAGATTACAGCATTTGGCACAACCCCAGACCAGGGCTGGGACAGGTACAGAGTATGCCAGCAGCTCCCATCTCTCCAGTATCCATCTAACACACAGCCTTCTCCTTGCTCCTCTTTCTTTTCCACTGCAGGCAGGAGAAGGACTCAGTCTTTGATAGACTAATAGCAAGCAGCTGCATTTCCAGTGCTTGTTTACCTTTAACAGTAAATAGCCAATATTCAGACCATTCCCTACAAGTCACTGATGAACTGATTGATGAGTAAGCCCATACTGCACACTGGGCAGGCCATATAAATCCCACCTGGATCTTTTTCCTCCACATAGGCATATAATCCACCTAGCTCTCTAGCCTGGGGCACGATTTATCAGTACAGCTTCACTTTACTGAGGCTGAAATGTCAGGTCAAACGAGACGAGCAGTCGCTTCTCTGCGTTGCATCCTGCAGGGTGAAATTTTCCTGCTCTCAAAAGTGTGGGAAACTTCTTTTCCAAGCGAGCAGAAAAGTTGAAGTTGTACCTCCAGAGTGCTTAGGGGACGCACAGGGCTGGAAGTAGCAGCACACAAGAGGAGAACCCCACAGAAAAGTGACAAGATTAAAGGATCTTCTCTCCCCCGCCCCCCTCTCCCATCCCTCCCCCGAATGGGTAGCAAAATCAAAGTTAAAAACGTATCTATGGAAGGGACTGATGAAAGATTAATAATTAATTTTAAAGCAGCGATACAGCATTTTTTGAAATGTAAATTTGATGCGCAAAAGTGGCATATTATGATAAGCAGGAGCAACAAGGGAGAGTGAGTACAGGAGGGCCTGTTGCTCAGAGACAGGCTAGCAAGGAACACTTACAGCTGGCTCGATTTTTTCTCTTCCTCTCCCTCTCCCTCTTTATGCAAACTTATTATCTGAACTTAGGAGGTTTTGAAGAAGTTTAAGGGCTGCATATCTGAGGCACAGAGTCTTCAGAGTTCATCTCAGCTGCAGTTTTGCCTTGAAAGCTAAATCTCTAGTTGTGCATGCGCATTGCCATCCAGTGTCTTTCCATACTTCTTTTCTTCTGACCGCTCCTGTCACAGTGGTGCTAACCATCTGATTACATTGCTAAGACTTTCCCTTCTGCTTCTAATATTTGGATTTAATTTCCTGCCCTTTTCTACCCCGCTTCCCTCCCAACTCCCCTCCTCCTTAGCTCAGCCTCTTTTGAACCATCTCCTTTTGTGCTTCTCCTGTGCATGGTGCAGGCTCTTTTACTCTCCCTTTTCTTTCCCCAGCCCTGTTTACATGAGGGCTTTGAGAGCAGCTTCACCGTTCGCTCTCATGAGAGTTGTGCAAATTGCACCAGTGCTTCAGTTGGAAGAGACACTCATCTCTGGAGCCCCATGCTGTGCAAGAGTGCATCAAGGCCAAGTAAGCCCCTTGATGCTGCCTCACGCTGTGATCCTCCTTTGCACAGTGTCATGTGTCAGGACGGTTTTCCCACAATGCATTCTTTAGTTCGGTGTCAGGGAAAAAAAAAAAAAAGAACAAATAATCTGCTGCCGTCACTGGCAAACACGTTACCTGCAGGGCAGGGAGAGGAGCCAGTCTTCTTTCACTGAATCAAATTCACTCTCCAAAGCTGCCTTTGGACATGCGTTTATTACTTAGCGCCCAGGCAGTCCAGCCTCTGCCCCTTCCAACTTTTTGCCCAACACATGGGTTTTTTTGCAAACAGTGGGAATTGTGGAAAGTCATTGAGGGAAAAAAAATTATGCTTTCATTCCCTTACTTGTATTCAAATGATGGCTTTATTTATGCATATTGACAGACCTATGCTTCATAAGTACAATTAATACCATATAAATCATTCATACCCCTGCCCTGTCATTTATGGGAATATAGCATAAACTCCATATCCTTATCTTAATTAAACTGATAATGCACAACAGATACAGCTCCCAAGTGCATCTGAAAACAGCACTGAACGTTGCTGGCTTTCTCCCAAGCATGTGTTTGTATGGGGGTTTTACCACCCAGCCGGAGGTCACCTGCAGCAGCAGCTGGGCAGCCGGGCAGGCTCTGCAGCCCTACCAGAGAGCAGAAATCAAGCCCTGTGTTGCTCTGTGGTCTGCTGGGAAGGTTCCAACACTGCCGTGTGGTTTGATGTTTCTCCCCCAGGGAACCCACACAGCCACATAGCTGAGCCTCGGGCGCTGGCAGTGAAGTGCCCACGTACACCTCAGAGCAGGGGTGCTCTAGCAAACCCTGCACTGCCGCAGCCCAGGGGGAGCCGGGAAGGCTGGCGCAGGGACGGGGCCAAGCTGGGAGATGGAATTGGGGTAGGATGTAGGCAAAAGTTATAGCAAAACAATCTGGGACCATCCAGCTCTTCTGGGTGCAGAGGGACAGGCTGCAGCATGGCACTCTGCCCAGGGCCATGTGGGGAGCCAGGCACACAGGGCACCCATTCCCTGTGCCCACTGGATGGCCGGCTGGGTGGAAGCAGGGTGCTGCCAGCCCCTTTCACCCTCCCAGCAGACTCACGCACTGCCAATGTTTGCCCTGTTCAGGGAAGGCTGTGAATTCCTCCGTGTAGCTCCCCTTCTCTCCCTCCCCAGACCTCTGCCTCCCTCCCTTCCATCTCTCTCCACTACGGGCAGCTTTGCAAATCTCCTTGTACAAGGCTAGCTGGCAGGGCAATGAGATACGTTTGTGTCTGACATCGGCCCGGAGGAA
Organism: Falco cherrug; assembly: GCF_023634085.1. Taxonomy (NCBI): domain Eukaryota; kingdom Metazoa; phylum Chordata; class Aves; order Falconiformes; family Falconidae; genus Falco; species Falco cherrug. Next base: position 671,065 of record NC_073702.1, on the reverse strand, counting down.
AGGAAGAGAGGTGGGGCAAGTTGGGTTTTGAGGAGGAGGAGGAGCGCTACATCAGTGCAGCTGGCGTGAGAGATGGGCCAGGGTAAAAAGAAATATTCCAACAGAGTATTTCTTTGGCTTTGTGTCAGAAAAGCATCGCTATTCAAGAGGAGCACTTAAGTATTTGCTTATGTTTAAGCACATGCTCAAATCCTGTTGACCTAAACAGAAATGAAGCATATGTGTTTAAATGAGCATATGCTTAAGTGCATTCTTCAGACAGGAGGGATGAGGGCAATTAAGCACATATCTATATGCAGGCTAACTATCTGTCATTTACATTTAGTCATTGTAATGCAATTTGGACAGTGAACAATTCTGGCAAGGAATTTTTTACTCATCATTTCACAACATTTGATAGCTTTAATGAAAAGACAGCATTCCCTGTTCCTTTGAAATAAGGTTTTCTCCCTAAAACAATAAATAAATAAGCCAAACCATGGATTTTGTAATTGCAATCTTTTTTTAAGAAGGTATTAAATAACACTGGAATGTAAACTGCAGTCTGTGTCCATTCTGTGTCATTTCACCAGAGAGAGACATCTTGCATAGCCATGAAAGGAGACAGAACTGTCATTTAAGTCTTGAAACACAGAATAAACTTTTCCCTTCCATTGTTCTCTTGTATATGTGTAAACGTTACCTTTAGCTGGCATGATTTGATTTAGACCTTCCCCACATTGCAGCTGGTTTAATGGAATGCCATAATAGTGTCACACGGTTATTCTTGAAAAACAGCTACTAAATGTTGATGTTACTTATTGTAGCAATATTTATGTGAGAATGCTGCAAATACTTGGGAAAAGGTTTTAAAGGTTGAAAGGCGAGTGTAGCCATAAATTATGAGTAATGCTGCAGTTGGGAAGTGACATAAAGTTCAATGGCCTCAGCTGTCGACACTGTGTGTTCATTGTTTTGGACACTCATGTGACTGCGTCTCAGCCAGGAGAGGGCTGGTTCTCTCCCTTGCTGGATGGGATTTCAATGCAGGATTGTGGAGGTTTTTTAAAGTGATTCTCTCATATCTATTGTGTAACTTTCTCATCTCCAACACAAGAATAAGCCTAAAAGCCAACCTTAGTAGTCTGAGTGACTGAAACAGATAATGGAGTTCATATTAATGCTGCTTTACAAGATTAATTCGCATTTTATTTCCTTATAGCACTGAATGGAGAAACAGAAGACAAAAATGCAGTGCTAACCAGTAAAATAGATTTGTTTGTTTGAGGGTTATTTACAGGGTCTTTGAACTGTTTTTTGGGAGCCTTCCACACAGCAAAGTATACAGAAACCCAGAGCCAAAGCCAGCCCGAAGGGTCACGGTGCCACTGTCACAGTGGAGTTTCCTGCCAGGCAGAGGACATGGGGCAGCTCCTGTCCCAGGACAGGGAGGGAAGGAAGAAGGGATGGAGCCAGGACAAGGAGCTTGGGGGAAGATCTGCAGAGCTGGGCTGGTAGCTGCCATCCGCTGCCATGGCCATCGCTATTTCATCTCACACTCAGCAGCAGCCTGCTGGCTTCTGTTGGACTGCCACACAGGCAAAGCAGGCAGAAAAGCCAGGAAAACCTTGCTGCTCACAACAGCCTGCAGCATCTTTTGCCTCTATCTAGACTAGCACAAGGGAAGTCTGGAATAGATAAGGTCCTGAATTGCAAGATCACTCCAAACTGCCCTCAGATATACTGTGCCATCCTCCTGCTGAAACTCTCCTTAGGCAGTGGAGGGCTTTGTGGTTTAGGTAGATTAGATTGGTCCCTTTAAAGTGTTGGTTCTCCAAGAATTCTGGCATGCAGAGGGGCCCCCAACCTCCCCTCAAAACTTTTAAACACACTCTGGAGGGTGCAGGGGGGAGACAGGTGTACCCAAAACTGTGGGTTTGCTTTGTGGGCAAGGGAGTGTCCACATGCCAAACTGTGAACAAACCTCAGAGAGTGTCATTAGGGGTGATCAGACTCCAGCCTATAAGTCCTTAATGACCATCCCTGCAGTTAGCTGTACCATACTATGTCCCCCATGCTACTTGCTGCCTTGTATCCCTTCACCCTGCCCCTGCCAGTGCCAGTCGCTGATAAGCTCCAGCCAGAATGGAAGGTGCTTGCCATTTAGCTGCCATTAGCTCACTAGGAGCACGCTGGGATTCAAGGTACTGTGATGCAAATACTGGTCCAGCAGTTATGGCAACAACTCCAAAAATGTCCACATCTTTGAGACAGCTCGCCTTTTCCCTCAGTTTTGCTCTGCTCCTGGGGTAAGTCTTTCAAACCTCTGTGCCTAGTGGTAACAGCAGGCTGTTAACAAAGCTCCTGGGCAGTTCCCTCATGCTAGGACTGCGTTGGTGACACCCCAAGAGTTGTCAAGTCCCTGAGAGGCTGTCCAGTTGCCAAAACCTCAGAAATTGTCCATGAGAAAGCGGGATCCTCTTCTCCCCGTCCCTTTGGCAGAAGCTCCTTCTGTTCAGTGGCAGAGGTAGAAAACATAGAAATGGCTGAAGACAGCCCTGGTACCTAGGAATCGCTCCACCACTGCACAAGACTCCCTGGCCAGGCAATTTTTCCAGGAACAGGAGCATTTTGGAGGTGGAGCACTTTGCCACTCAGGGCTTAGAGCTTCCATCTGTGCCCTGTCCTTTCACAGTATTGAATATTTTATGCAAGCACATGTGGCTACAGGTAGATGCATTCACACAGTGCTTGTAACAGACATCACTTGTTCTGCATCTATAAACAGTCTGCAATGGATCAGTTACATTATTTTTTCTCTGACTTGAACAAGTTGGTTAATAAATGGGACAGTCTGTAACAATGTTCTCCTCTGCCAAGGCAGGAGGAATGGGGAAGTTGTACAGATAAGCTTTCAGCAAAGTTGCAAAATGTCATTAGCCCATAAAACCTAAAATCACCGTAAGACCATAAAAACTATGGTAAGTGACCAAGTAAAATCACAGTAAGCATATAATCACATAAAACCTATAATAAATTGCTGTTGTGTAGTAAAAGCTGATTAAAAATTGATTAAAACAGTTCAAACTATGTAGGTCTCACCTTAATGCATCACAAGGTGTTTAGACTACCCTGACTTGCAGGAGTCTTTTGTTTTCCTTGCATCTCCATACACACCCACAGTGACAGGGGGAGACAAGTTCTGTTCACCTGTACCAGACCTGCAAATCAATAACTTACAGAGTTCAGAGACCATGCCAAATAAGAATACTTGAAGTTAGCAAACATGCGGGCCACATCACCAAAAGCGCAGATATGTCACTGGCTATATTAGATGGCTGCCAACACCACCATCTTGCCTTCAGTGCCTTCTCCTCCAAAAACTGCTAGCGCATGTAGCCCAACCATCTTCCTGGCAGCAGAAAGGCACCTGAAAAACAGCTAATAAGCAATCTGAGGATCCCAAATATGAAAGCAAGTGCCACTGTCTTGCTGCATCCGATTCTTCAGCCAGCTGTTGTGGGGACAGATTCAGGGCAAGCTCAGCATGTCAGGCAGTGCTGCAAAGGCTCCTTTCCTTGTTTGCAAATCCTGGGGCTCCTATTCCAGCTTTGTGTGATGATATGAATTAACCTCACTCTATTATTTTCTCTGCCTCTACCAAGGAGCAACAGCCACAGTGTTTCATCACGTCAGTCCAAGTCTGCCATGAATCAATCACCCACATCCCACTGCTGTCTGTGTTTCAGGAAATGCTCCCCAGGTGCCAGCCATAGGATGTGCCATGGTATAAATGCTGCTTCTAGCTCACACAAAATTTCCATGACCTGTCCCATCATGACCATGGGCAGCAGTAAGAAGACAAGTTCATGAAGTTCAGCATACACACTGACTTGTGATGGGAATGCTCAGAGCAGCCTTGCATGGTCCTCCATGCCAAATGCCTTCACAGATGAGCACGTTCAGCAGCCCCTCAGCTGCAAGAAAAATAGATCCACCTGGGGTAACCACCCAATGTTCCCATTAGAAACATGCTGTAAAGCAGCAGCTGGTTTGTGCTGGTGGCCCCATGAGATGTGGTACCGCATACTCTGGTTACCAGTAATAAGTTATTTATCTTTTCGTTTCTGATAGTTTTGTTCACAAGTAGTCCCAACAGGAAAAGAAAAAAGGTCTGAGTTCATCAAATACTGTGTTTATTGCAGGTTTTTATTTGTCCTTCCAGCAGAGTAGATGATGTTCAGACAGAGAAGTGAGCACGAAATCTATTCCTGAAAGTAATGCAGAGTATCAGAGTTTTGGGGCAAGAAATGTCTTTTCAAAAGATGGTTAATTAATAATGTCTCAGTAATGATATATGGAGATTTTTGAGAAAGTCTGTTCAGCATTTCTAACCCAAAATACAATTTGCAGATCAACTTTCAAATTGAAGTCCCGAAAAATCTCTGAGAAAAAAAAAATAATTGAAAACACCCAGCCACGGGTGTGATATCTTTCTGTTAAGGAAACTGGTTCAGTACACCTTGTCTAGGAGAGGGAGAGGCAAAGGAAGAAGGCAAGGGAAGGAAAGGAAAATATTTAAGGAATTATTCTATTCTTCACTAAGAATCTTTCTAACTTTTAGTCTTTAACTTTAATTTGGCTTTAAAAAGACTACATAAGCAATTTATTTCTGAGTTTTAAGCCATGTAGAAAATTATCAACGATATTGATTCTAAAAGAAAATGCATGTAATTCAGTTGCATAAGATTGAGATAGAAAAATCCAAATGTCAAGCTGAGTCAAAGAAGGATCAAGAAGATTCAAAGCTGTGGGAGTTTGTCTTCAAAGCTACAATCTCTTAGACAGACAATTAAATGAATGGCTGAAAGTGGTGGGTTTGGATGGTTTAACAGTCTTCCAAAAAAATGCCATTAGTAGCTGGCAAACTGTAAAGCCACCATTAAAAATAACCTTGGAGTTGATACAACTTTCATAGAAGATCTATCTTAAAAAAAGTATGAAATGTGCTACAGAGCTGGTCAGGAAAATTGTCTATTCCTTCTCATCTGCTTCGTTGGACATCTACAAGATAACAGCATGTGCTGCCTCAGTGAAAGTTAAAGAATTTTGTCCGTAGGGCACACAGTTGTAAAGTTATCTATAAACTCATTTCTTCCAAACCTTTAGGGAGACAAAATCCTTTTGGTTTTATTGAACGTACATTTCTGTCTAATCTCCTACCAGCCTCTCCTTAGCATTACCGGTGGCTGCAGAACTGACCCTGGGCTTGAGCAGAGCTCTCCCTTTGGGGTGAGTCGCAACTTCTGGAAACAAGATGTAACAACACTTCTGACGCCTGTTTGAATGAGGTGGACATCAGTACACTGCATCAGAGCATCCTCAGGCCACATGGGATCCAAAGATCACTATTGCCTATCATGACTTAACTTATTACCCTATAAATGCCTTTTATTTCTATCTCATCATCATTACATATTTCATAACCAGGTAGAGCCTCAAATAAAGGTGTTTGGGTTTTTGCCTTTAAAAAGTAGTACTTGGGCTCTGCTTCAGCAAAGCACCTGAGTTTATTCTTAGCTTTAATTTCAGACAGTTCTTCAAAGAACATCACTACAGCTTAACTGCTACTGTGTAATTAAGGAACACATTGGGGACAAGATTCACACTGCCAGTTTCACTTAGGAAAACCTGTTGATCAAAGGGAAAAATTAGGAGTATTGAAGGAGAGGCTCCCTCTGCCAATCTTTAATTGTCTAAGTATATCTGAATTCCATATATAGTCCACAGCAAGAAGCAGGCATCTCCAGAGAGGAATTCTTGTCACTTACCTTAGATCTGGCTGGGATGAAAAAATTAGGAGTTTCAAAATCACACTGTCTTGTCTTTAGTGACACAGAAATGTACAGATCTAAAGAAAGCAAATCATTATGATCCTTCTTTCCTCTTATTTCTCCTCAACTTGTCCATTGGTTTAAAGAGACATTCTGCTGTGAACCAGATACTTTTGGCCCTTCTCTTTGGTCCTGCATGTGACACCGTCCAGACCATGGTGCCTTGCTGGTTGGTAGGTAGATGACACTTGCTCAGTCAGTCTTTCATCTGTGTTTCTTCATCATCTCCTGTGAAACCCTTCTGCAACATGCATGTCCTTTAATTATGGGACCTTCTGATCAGCTTCATCAGACACAGCTGATCTTTACTATTTATTTATCCCCCCTTTCTGGTCTAGATAGGAAAAATGGGTTTATTCTAGGCCAAAACCATCTTTTTGCCCCAGTGGGCTTCATTGGGATGCCCCATCAGCAGAAGATGATGAATTCCTATCCTTAGCCTGTCTCAGGTGGAAAAGCTTCTCCCAGCCCTTCCTCAGCTTCTTCCTCCGTAAGGAAAGAAAAAACACCAGATAATTCATCCATGTTCCATATTCAAAATGGAATTATATGGACAATCCCCAGTGTCAAAAGCATTAAGCCCTCCACAGGCAGAATTCCCAGTTAAAAGCACCCATGGCACTCTGGGGCTTCATAGCACCAGTTCAACTTGGGCTTCTCCAAATAGTTCCTGATGTGCACCTATTCTTCACCCTTGGGCACCAAAGTGAATGGCCAAGATACTTGGTTTTTTGGATGTTACAAGAAAAATCAAGGAGTAGATTTAGCCATTTCCAAACAACATTATTAAAGGATTCAGAAATATCTAACTCAAGCTGCAGGATATTATACACAGCTTTGCTTCCCACCTTCTCTACAGGACCTAGAGGTTCAGTCCTACTAATTTAAATGCCTGCTGGGCTATATGGCAAAATAAGATCCTTAGCTGGGTGAATTCAAAACAAAATGTAAATTATCTATTTGTATTACATGCTAGCATTTATTAATTAATACGTGTACACTAGAACCTTACCCAGGAAGTATTGTTTGGAAACTTATTAGCAGGTAAGAAGTCATGCAACTCTCCTTTAAGTTGCCCTTTTGCTTCCTCACCTTGTGCCGCAAGCACACAAGAAGCTCCTGAACATTCCTCGTTTTTTCAGTGCATCACAGACACCTGCTTTGGGTGACTCCGAGTCCATCCACTGTGGACAGGGCTCAACAGGGCTCCGTGTTTCTCACAAATCACTGCTGGTTGCAAATCAGGTGTGGTCAGAAGCATGTTGGGGTACCAGGGCAAGTTCACAGAAGGGTTTATACTACCTATAGCTTCTATGTCATTTTTATTCTTTTCTAAGATGTGGAGATGTGCTTTCTATTGTCCATTTGTGAAGTCTATAACATTTTTAAGAGTTCAATTAAAAACCCCATTGCACAAGTCACATAGAGGTACAGAAGCAGTGGTAAAAGGCTAATAGTAAAATGAAGGAGGCGGGGGGGGGGGGGAGGGAGAAGTTTAAAGAAAAATAAATAGTACTGGACTGTGTCACATGACTTTGTAAAAGGTCCTGAATGTAACCACCAAAGCAGAGCTGAATGTGTAGGACAGAAAGGCTTGTGAGCTTTGAACTACTGAAAAGACCAATCACACAAATTTCTCCCTTCAAGCCACAAGTTAGCTGTAGTCTGCAGCTATTTGCATAAGACATGTCAAGCTGCCTGGACTTAGTGGGCTCCAGCACACGTGGTTTGGGGTTTATCCATAATCTCAAGATCAGTAACAGCTCTCAGGCTGCTTAAATACTGTTCCCCATCTATCAGGTGTACCACGTTTGCAAAGAGGACACTGGGCACAAACTGTGTGTACCTGAATTTATGCAATTTTCAGTGAGCTAAAGATGCATTTATCTGTGCGGCCCTACCCTTCTGGTCTTCCTGTGGTTCTACAGCAACACCTATCAGGATAAAACAGGGGCAGGTTCCCTCATTAAACTTTGCACCAATACAAGCAGTGTTCCCCATGGGTACCAGGTTATACCAGCCTTGCTCTACACTATGCCAATGCCTTTTTCTTGCGTACTGGCTCTCTGCCAACAGAGCAGAACTGCCTGCTGTGCTGGGTACTGACACTGTAATAGCCACATATGCAAGCAAAAAGCATCCTCTTCTCTTCCTGTTTTGATATCCCATCGCTGGTGCACGGGGGCAGACAGCCTTGCAAACTTTACATTGCCATTAGTGAGTTGTAGCTTCACAACAGCAGGCATTTTTCAGGCAGTACTCCTGTGTAAGAGATGTCTGTCTTTCCAAGGAGCTTGCCTGCCATACATCTGTGGCTAAAGTGCTATGGAGAAACAAGGCAGTAGCTCTTGCTCAGAACTAGATCCCCTCAGCTGCAATTATCCTTTGCCTAAAAACAAAATCAAAACACGCAGAGTCCTAGTCCTGTTGCTGTTGTTTCAGCTTCATTATACTATTCTCCTCAATGATACTTGGCTTTGCTTCACAGATCTAGGTGAAGCTGGTCCACACTGAAGTCTGTTATCTCTGCGAGATTCAATATAAAATCTCTGCCTTTGGCTTGTCTCAGCATTTTCCCTTTCACTTACAAAGCTTGTTTATGGTGCAAACGATTTACAGAAGTCTGACAGCAGTTCAACAAGGTGAAAAGCAAAAGGCAGAAGAACTCCACATTTTCGTCATGTCATAAACATGATAGAACAACAAAAACAAATCCATTTTCTGCTTTCTCTTTTCAGTAGTGATAAATTCAGATCTCTGAGGAGGTATTACTGTGAAAGTAACACTTAAATATGTGCCTTTGAGGCTTTTTTTCCCCATTGTTTTCCCTTTAAAATGAAGTTTAAAAATACATTGGGGATTCAGTAGTATCTATAATTCTGTCTCTAGATTTCTGCCTCTCTGAGATTTGCTTCTTTGTGTCTTTTAGCCCAAATCCATCCCTGGTGTAGGCAGGTGCCATGCTCTCATCCTCCATGAAGCTGCACCTACACAGTCAGACATGCCAAGCCAAACATTTTGGGAATGCATCCCCTGCAATTACCTCCCTCCTTCCATACCTGAAGCTCAGTGCCAGGGTCTCCTCTCTCCCGCTCCCTGCAGTGATGCTCTCTGCTGGTGCAAGGAGCAGACCAGAAGGTGAGCCGTGACACTGTGCCCCAGCATTTAGGTCCCTCACCTCCCACATGGTTCATGTTGATCGGTACTATCATGTGCTAGACATGATGGTGTCACACATGGGGGGAAGATGACATCCCAGCAGTCCCAAATAAGTTTTCTGCAAGTCTAGTAACACCTGCTTCTTCAGAAGAACCAGCTGAAGAGAAAGGGTTATCAAGCCCAGTCAATGTAGTGAGATGCCTGCAGCAGGAGGAGCTACTACCCAGTTATTACCCACATTACTATTTTTACCCTTTTTCTTTCTTTTTCCTCCATAAGCCTCGGGACCAATTTTATCCAGAAAGGGAATTTTATCCACCTATGGGAAGATGAAGGGGGAGAGAAAGGGGAAGGGGAAGAAAGAAAATTGTTCTCTGGCTGACAGGCAGAAGCAGGTCCAAGCTGATCTTTTGGAACATTTTGACCCAAAATGATCTCTTGTAAACCTGTATCCCTGATCCCAGCTGAGGGACACAAATGCATCTCCAGCTAAGACCTGGGTATGCCTCTGAGAAGATAATGGTCTATGACCTAGGTTTAAATTGAAAGTGTATATAACAGCACTGAAAACTCTTGAGAAAATCACACACGCTGACATGCAGTTGTGCTTCCACTGCCGGGTTCACAAAGACCAGTTCTGAGACTCTGCTCATATTTACACTTCTAATTTGTGTCAAAACTGTATATCAGTGGGTACCCATGAAACAATGCTGCAACCAACAAAGTATATTTCATATGACTGGCTGCTGCCGACATGCCACTCTGTCAATCACCAGAGTCTACTAAGGTCCTCCAAATAAAATAAAAAAAGCAAACCAAGGTCTGTTTTCACAGGAATCATGTGCAACAGTAGGATTTGCTGACAAAGGAGACGGAATACACCAGAGAGAAATGCATTTCCAACCATGTCCTCTGCGCTAAGCCCTCTTCTTTCCCAGGAAAGAGTAAAGGAGATTTTAAAAGTCATCAAGAAGAAAATAATGTTTTTAAGTTGATTTCAATTTATAAAGACACGCACTGACTTTCTGTTGGGTTGATTAATGATCCTAAATAGTTCTGAGGCAAGATTAATGTTTATAATCTCTTGGCCCAAATGTTATTGTGGACTATTGATCATAAGCCAAATGAGGACAGCTTCACACAGCACCTTAGGTTGAGGACAGTCTTTTGACTTCGGTAGATATGGTACACTTCAGTGGGGTCGGGATATTAGAAGCTTCCCTAGAGAATGTCTGTTAAAATGCAAATCTCTGAAGTTATTTGGAGTAAAAGGAAACAATGACACAAGTCTGAAAGAGCAGAATAATTGCTCAAATTATTCTGCTTCTTCTCTCTGCTAGAGATTTTCTGGAGGATCTGGGCAAACCCCTTCACTAGCACTTAGTGTTCCCCCCTCCAAAATGAGGAAAGTAGTGCTTGCCATCTGCAGAGATGGGTTTTAAGATTGGTAAGTAAGGGAAGTTCACAAAATGTGCTGAAATCCCCAGGTGACAGGGTTAGAAAAGTATTATTACCTGCAGTCATCTTCTTATTTATTCTGCTTAAAGAAAGAAGACCACGTTTTCAAAGGGAACTCAATTTGTCTTTCTGTTTGGACAAACACTGTTAAACAGCAAATCTCATTCGTGTGCCTTTCCTCACTTGGATTCTGTGTTTCTCCTCAATGAAAGTGAAAGTCTTGCAAATATATTTGCATTTCGTAACAGCAGCTCACAACTTCTGCAGCAGCCACATGCCAGCATGGAGGTGAGGAGGGGAAGCACGGGTGGGGATCGCCGCTCTGTGCCCCGCTGTGCCAGGCAGAGAGAAAGAATTTGCTTTTCTCCCTTTTCCTCCTGCAGGAGGAATCCCGGGTGCGGGCTGGGAAAGGAATCCTGGACCCTGCCGGAACAGAGAGGGGGACGATGCTCATTCATTCACTTCCCTCTGGGCAGGGTTAGTGCTCGCCTATTACTTAACCCATTAAGCCACACACTCTTCCTCTGCCTGCTGACCCAGCTGGATTCTTTTATCCCTGGTTCTGGTGTCAACTGGAAGTAATGTGACATCAAAACTACAACTGGGATGCTCTCCTCCACACCAGGCTTGTGCATCCCAACCTCCCCTGGCCCCATTACCCCTTGTGTCCCCGCAATGCCCTGCAGGTTTGCCCTGCGTAGCTGGGAAATGCTCATTATAATTCACACAAATAATAATGGGCCTCAACACATCTAGCGTAACTCTCAATGTAATTCTAATACCAACCCAGCTGACCCATCAGTGATATCTAGCAATGATCCTGCCTTAGAACTCTGGAAAGTCAATGGGAATTCCTGAATTTTGCTTTCTTCAGAAAATAAGGCTTGCATGGTCATGATGATTTTGCAGATACTAGGGGTGGGTGGGGTGGGGTAGGATGGGGGGTGTAAGAGATACTATTTCCTCTCTACCCCACTTTCTTTCTGAAATCATTAGCACTTTGAGCTCAACCCAACAGAAGTGCACAATGTTCAAAGCCATCCTTCTTCCTAAATGTTTCATGAAGAGAAGCAAATAGTAGAAAAGACAAATCTTTCTCAGAAGGCAGCTGAGAAGGCAGCTACAGGCTACACGTACCTACCAAGTGGTGCCAGAGAAGTTACCAGAGACGGCAAAATGCCCCAAACCCACATACACGCTGCTCATTGCTTGAGCCATACTAGACACCAGAGGATCCAGCCAGAAGACACAGTGCAATAGAAAATCAATTTTTGTAAATCTCAGTGCTAACAGAGCAACTTATTAGCTTTGCTTGCAGCAAGTACCTTTTCTTAAATCCTTTTCTAAAAAAAAAAAGTTGTAAAACTGATTTTTTTGAGGGTGACTGTGTCTGGCTCCATCTGGTTTGGGACAAATTGAAACAGTGGTACCACTCTCTTCTGATTCTGTTTGTATCATTGCAACATTAATTGATGTTTATTGACAAGACATCAGATTTCTCCCTGTCTTGCCACTTTTCCCAGAATCAAAACTCCAACAAATCATTTTGCTTTAAAAAAAATGCAATCACAGGTTAGTAGAATTGATTTTTGTATAAGATTGCTAGATTGGGGAAAAGGTGTGGAGATATTTTCCTATGAATCTATTTCTGGAGGAGAAAAAAAAATAAAAATGAACAGCTAAACAAAATTTAAGGTCCAGCATGATTTCTACAGCAGCTGTAAACTGGCTAGACAGACAAGGTGTAAGGCATTACACAGCTGCCAAAGTGAGTATAAGTTTGATAAGTAACTTATAGAAGACTGGAGGACCGAGGGATGCGTGGAGAAGAGCAGAATCATGACCTCTCCAGATGTTTTCATGCTAACAACATCCTGCATCTCCACTGGGCTTTTTCTGTTTTGTAGCAAAAAATCCAGCAACAACCTTTTGTATTCGATAATAATAGATGCTGCCTTCATGCATCAGTGGTGGCATTCAAAGGCTGCAACACAAAAATATGTTGGTGAAGGGAATGTTTTGGTTAGTTGATACCTGTGCATTGTCCTCTTGCACTGATAGCTGTGAGTTTCAGCTTCACAAGATTCTTTAACTCAGAATCAGTATGTTATCTTTTTAACCACTTACACTAGTATGAGATCTTATCTGCGGTGCCATTTATACTGTCATTCAATATCAGCAGTGAACTTGATCCACTGTGTTTATTATGACTCCTGTCCCTTATGGCTTTGAGACACACATATTTCTACCAACACCTCATAATCTTTATAGGAGTTTTGATGTTTTTACTGATTTGCTGACATCAGTCACAACGAGGATCTTCAGCATCAGGTATGCATTTTGGGATCTATAGCTGAAAAGTGATGCGCAAGATCTTAGAAAGAATAATACATTGTGCTGTTTACCAGCAATCAGATTATTAACCGAATTCAGCTTCAGCAGGAAATACGAATTGTCAGGAGCTCAACTGAATTCAGTGGAATAACCGGAATGGATGCCATTGCAACAAACATGAAATCTGGTCATGTCTTTCTATATTCTACCAAGTTTAAACTTTAATTCAAAATTAATAGGGGTCTTACTCATGATTTTGGCTAAGAGATATTTGATTTCCTCCATACTCCTGAGATTTATGCACCAATCTTGAAATGGATCATTCTGTTTAATGGTTGATTTGTCAAGAAAAGTACTGATAAATGTGCTGTCTAGACCAGAAAGGATTTTGATACATTTTCCTTTTATAATCTTAGTGGGAGAAGCTCAGGTACATGTCAAAACACATCTTTTGCTTTCTTTCATACCTGTTAATTGTTGATAAGGCCGGTTGTAAGGTACAATCTCCTTACTGGAGTAAGGACTTGTATGTTTTTCTCTCTGTATTTTGGTTTGCTGTTTCACCTGGTCATGTAAAATTAATCATGGGCAGCCAAATAGCCAGGGATGCCCATCTGACTTAGTGGGCCATAGGAGGCAGGGCACGCTGTTGAAGCAGTATGCATTGCCCCAGCAACATCTCTGACCCATAGGATGGACGCGGCTGTTCCTGCTGCCTGCAGGGACCAGGGGGCTGGGAAGTCAAATCAATAGGAACATTGTCTTTGATGTTAGTGACTCAGTATTTCATCTTCATAGGATACTTGCATTTCTGTGTTTCCAGAACTGAATATGGGAAAATAAATCAAAACCAAATTTCTAATTTGTTATCTAAAGTATAATAAGATATCAATGCACTCAAACTGTTTGACAATGTCACTTTAAGCAAGCAGAAGTCTAGGTAGCCTTCAAGTCCTATTAAGTTGTTTCAAGTTGATCAAGAGCTCTTTTCGTTACACAGCAAAACTCCTTTTTGAAACTGCTGCAGAATTTTTTGCTGCTTTTTTCTGTCACCTTTTAATTATTTGTATATCCCATCTCTTCCCTCTGACGGTCTCTTAGCTGATTATTTCGACTTGTCTTGGTCAGATTCACCCCACAGTCTGATACTGCAACAATCTAGGCAGACACATAATTTGATGTGCTGGAGTCACTCCATTGACATTCTCAGAGCTAATGGGAATAAATTAAGTTCATCCAAAAGCTTTACATGATCCAGATCCAAAATACCCCCAAGTGCAATCAATGCCTCTGTGAGTGTTTGATCCTTTTATTTCAACATGGCTAATCCTAAAGCTTGTTTGTGATTATGTTTTATCTGTTTTGAATTGTGTTGCAATTATTCAGTTATCATAAGTAAATTACCTTTGTCTCCTAATCATCTTGAATTATCACCTTCTCTTTCACCTCCCATCCCTAAGACCTTGGAAAAGGATTGCAGAGGAGGATGAAGGGGACGATGATCGTGTGTCTGATCATCTAGACACAAAAAATTTCCCTAAAGTCCAGTTTGATTTCCATAATACTGAGGCTGCATTGTTTTGAATTTTTAATTATTTATTACAGTCATCAGAGTGTGGCAATGTGACTGACCTATTGCTTTTTAATTATTTTGGTTGCTTTTGATACTATTAACCATGACATTTTGCTGATCCAGCTACATTCTTCTGTTAGTTTTGGCCCTGAGATCATTCAATGTCTGTGTCCATCTCTGTCAACAGAAAGTCAACTTCTTCTTAAAAGATCACTTTCATCTGATGGTATCTGTTGGAAAAGATGATTTAGTCCTCACCTCCAACTTGCAGGTAAGAATTTGGATTAGATTTTTTTCTTTCTCCTGACACTGTGTAGATTCCAGGCTCCAATAAAACAGTAATATCTTAGGGTTTTTTTAATTTTTACTTCAACATGAAAAGGAACACAATAATTTCAATAAAAGTATGTTAGCAAGACAAGCTTTTATTAGCAGTCCAATGCCTATTATGAAAGCTCATTATCTTTCCTCCATTTACTGGCTGGAGGGGGAGAGTTTCGAAAGGAGGCAGGTTCCCCAGTTACTCATGGAAACCCCTGAGAGCTTGGCGCCCATCACTCATGTTGTCTGTCATTATCTGATGTGTGGGTCGCACTCTTGTTTTGCATGGTTCCAAGATTGTTATTAGCCCTATCTAAAAATACCTGTAAAACTCAACACCGTTTACACAGGACTTTATCAACCAAGTGGAAAAAAAGACAAGAGCTGGAAGAAACTGGGCTGTGTTGCTGGGGTAGAACAATCTGTTAAAAATCACACCCATTTCCATAGCCAACCACTGAAAATGAAAGGCAGAACATGATGCTTCCCGCCGGGACTGTATGGCTGAGCCTGAACTCATGAGGCATCACCTTCTCTCTAGTTCATGCAGAAACACCACCTGGTCACAGAACCTGGACCAGGTTTCAATCAGCCATTGCTGTGTGTTCATTTAAAATTTGTCCTTTTAGTTTGCATGGATTTGCAATCTTAGAAAAGAAGGTCCAAAGGAAAGATTTGAAAGAAGAAAAGGAGAAGCCCTTATGGATCAATACAGGGAGCCGCAGAAAACATAGATCTCCACAAAGCTTTTGGGGTGGGACTTATCTAACGAAAAAGCAATGCTTCTCCTCAAGTAGCAGTAGAGAAGAAGAATTATTCCCTAAAAGTGCATATTTTTCTGCCAGGAGAAGCAGACAATGAAAACTAGCTCAGAGAAAAACATGTAATTTGCAGACTTCGAAGGGGGAGATGACAGAAGTGTTGGTGCCAGCTCTTGACACATTTCAAGGAAGCAATATCTGGGGCAGAAAACAGTCCTTGGATGAAAGAAACATTCCCTGATTGTTTTTTCCCATTCTTGAGCAGAGGCCCTTCTGCTGCTGAAATGGTCAAATCCACCCTGGCACAGTGAGGTAAACGCCGTGCAATGGATATACCCCCTCTGCAGTGTCCTGCTCCATGGGGCTCTAAACTTGCCTGGCAGAGTGAACGCACATTCAGACTTTGCCTGTGTTCGGCAAACTGTTGATTAATATTTTTTTAAATAATTTTTAAAGTAATGTTCAAAATGCTGGGTTTTAATCTGATGGAATGTTCTGATTTATTCTTTTTTGAAGGGCATCCATTTAGCCCTACCAATATTCATTTTAAAGCTAAACACCTGAACAATTGTCCAGAACTGCCCCAACTTCTCCTTCCCCAGCAGATACTGGCCCAAAACTTGGCTGAACCGTGTACTTATATCATGTAAAAGCATTAGCAGGACATAAAGAAAACTTTTCAGACATAAAATGCTGCTGAGCTGTTTCGTGCATTCACAACATTAGTGACTGTATCATTTCTTTTCCAACCTAAATGATTCTATGCTCGGGGGCTGGAGCACCTCTCCTGTGAGGACAGGCTGAGAGAGCTGGGGCTGTTCAGCCTGGAGAAGAGAAGGCTCCAGGGAGACCTTGCTGTGGCCTTTCAACACTGAAAGGGGGCTTGTAAGAAAGACGGGGACAGACTTGCTATCAGGGCCTGTTGCGATAGGACAAGGGGTAATGGTTTGAAACTAAAGAAGGGTAGATTCAGACCAGGTATAAGGAAGAGATTTTTTACAGTGAGGGTGGTGAAACAGTGGGACTGGTTGCCCAGAGGAGTAGGGGCCTTATCCCTGCAAACTTTCAGGGTCAGGTTGGATGGAGATTTGAGCAACCTGATCTAGTTGAAGATGTCTCTGCTCATTGCAGGAGGGGATGACCTTTAACGGTCCGTTCCAACCCAAACTGTTCTATGATTCTATGATTCTGTGTCTAAATCCTGATCCCTTCAAGAAAATTAACATCTCAAACTGATTTTCTGTGGAGCTTGACAATGAGGAAAACACAGATGTACATTTCGAATTTTTCTTCTCCTAAATGTTCCTCCATATCCTGTTACCACTACATTTCAGAACACCAAATGCTTTTCTCCTCTTTGTGGTAAGTATGAATACTATTTTCACAGGGGAAGAAAGGGAACACTTCCAACTCAGCCTTATCATCACTCCCAGCTCCATGGGTCTGCTGTTCTGCTGGAGAAAGCATGTTAAAATGAACCCTGGAAGTCAACAACTGTGGAAGGAAAACAAGACATGAATGATGTCTGACATGGTTAGAGCAATGATATCATTACTTAACAGTGAAGAATTAGTGAAGTTATAGATAAATCATTATGAAATGTGTGTTTTGAGCCATTTCCCATTTGTATGTGGTGGTTGCTGATAAAACATCAGCATCAGTGATTACTGCAATCTTTACTTGCAACACCATTTCCACACTACAGAATACCATTATTGTTCAATCTGAATTAAAAGTTGCTGATCAGTCAAGTGTAGAAAACAGGAATGCATTATAACCCACCTAGCCAAAAAGCAAAAAATATCAAATTTTGTCTTATAAACTATGCATGTTCCTAATCTAACTGGATGAAGACATAAACTGCTCCAAATGAAAAGCTATCACCTTCCATCACTACATCATGAACTCCAACCTGTTGCATTGGTTTTACTCCCAGTCCTTGCACAGAATCACATGGCCTCAGTACTGGGACAGATGATGGTGCATAGTCCCCAAGCACTTATTCTGTCCCAAGCATTTACTTTGTCTTTTATCCTTCTGTCTAATATAGAAATATCTTGAATACATCGATCTTTCACAAAGAAATCAGTTCTCTTTTTTTTTTTTTTTGGGGGGGGGGGGGGGGGGCTTTGTTTATAGTAAAAGAACCTGCTGTATAGCAGGGAATTGCCTATGGAACTTATAACTTACAACACCTGTCAGATACCATGCACCCAAAAATAGAGAAGGGAGGCGTGGAAAACAAGTGGGAGCAGTGTTAATGAAAACACTGAGGCAGTAAAGCACAGAAGGGAAGAAAGAGCAAGAAACTGCTCTGTGCTGTGCTATTACAGGCTTTAAAACAGTTTGCCCATCTGAGGCTCACAAAAAATTTGTAGCACTTGACCCACATAGTTCTTTCCACAAATCTGTGTCATCTTACCTGGCATTTTTCTAAATCAGTTTTAAAGGAGAGGTATTTATAAATCTTATTATATCTACTTCCAGAAGGTTAGGGCAGCACGCAAATTCTCAGATTATTAGTGATGAGTCCTTTTTATTACTGAGATTTCCAAACTATGAAAAGATTTGACCGAATGCTAAAAGCACACTATAGTCTTGCCAGCTTTGTATAAACACTCTTCTCCTGTTAGACTGTTCTATTCTAAAGTTACTTTCTGCAGTAGTTCTTTTTTGATTGTGAACACGCACATTCCCTTGGAAACAATTAAATGTGAATCTGTTCACAACAGCCAAATGTTAGCTATTAATATTAATACAGAGGAAGAAAGAAAAAAACTATTGAAGATGCTACTGCTAGGTTCCTTGCAGGTCTTTTGGTTTACAGGAATTCATAGAAGATGCAGACTATTCCAGATCTGTTTGAAATACAAAGGTTTTATTACATTCTAAGAAAAAAAGCAGTCCCAATCAACCCATGGGAATTTTTCCATTGGCTGTGCTGTGCCCGAACTTCAAATGGGTATTTAACCTGGCGAAGAAATGAGTAGAGACGATTGCAGGATTTCCTCCCGTTTGAACGTTCTCATTAGATGAGGCCTCAGTGACCTCTGGGTTGATGGGTTGTTCCAATGTTTAATTGCTTTGACCTTCGGGGATTTTCTTTTCATGTCCAACATAACCTTAGTTTTTTTCAGTTTAATGTGACAAATTACTTCATAAAAACAGCCCTGGATATTTTCATTAATTCTGGACAAATTGTGTTATACATAAAAGATGTCTTTTTCACAGATGCTGTAACCATGCCAAATAGTCTTGTAATTGTTCCTTTTTAGTTACTTTGGTGTATGTCAGTACATATTTAGAGTAATTGGTGTGATTTATGAGAGTACATAAATGATGGGTTAATTCTAAGAAGGATAAGATCACAAAAATACACAATTTTGACCCCCTACTCAATAAAAGAAGCTTTCCCGAGGGCCACATTTTCTGAAAATTAATCACTTCTTTTCCTCTGAGAAGGGAGCAGAGTCCCTTCCACATTGGCACTGCAATGCTGACAGAGCCACAGAAGCCGCCCTGGTAGTGATGCAGAAAAGGTCCTGGCTGGCTTGAAACCAGCCCTGACCAGCTAGGAGCTGCATCTTCCACACCTCTGAGAGCCTGCAGAGAGGTCCAGCTCGTCCAGAGCTCTGGAAGTGTCATCATCAGCTGCGTCCCACATAAGTCAGGTATTAACTTCCCTTGGCACCCCAGGCCAAAGCATGCCAAGTAGAGCATTTCAGAGTGAAAGCACACAAGCTGGTGGATGGTTTTCCCAATTTTCCCTTCCAAACAAAGAGCATGGAGTTGCACATGAAGTCACCGGGTACCACAGAGTGTGCCTCCGCTGCCTCCACCAGGCTGCTGCCCCCGCAGGGGGAAAAGGACCTGCTCCCTCGTGCTAAACCCGATACAGCCAAATTTCCACCTGACACAGACTAGCCTCTTCATTGACACAAAGTGCGCCTATGCCAGCGTGTATGTAGGGAGACAGTTAGCTGCGTGGTTCACACATGCGGATCCATCCCCATTTGCAAATGTCACCTGTGAAAGACAGAGGCCACTCCAGAAAGTACAAAGCTCGGGATTGTTTAGGCAGAATGGAAAATGACACCCCAGCATTTACAATGGGATTTTTATTATCGATGTCACAGATATGATACTTGCCACTGACATGCTTGAATTAGAAGAGACAAAGTAAACTGTTAGAAAGAAGAGGCCATTGAACGAAATACAAGTGTAACCCGCATGCTTATATTGCAGCATTCAATTTCCTCTTAAATCTCGGGAAAAGGGGGGAGACAGCAAAGGGGAGACCTGTGTTCCAGCTGAAATCTCTTCTGTCTGCGCAGGAGGGTGGGGCCTCTCCAAAAAGCAGACAAAGAACCAGAAGCAGGCATTTACAAGAGCTTTCAATACAGGAGAAGAGCTTTGCAATTGCTGCTCAATTCCAACCCAATGCAGGTCTCTGCAAAGCTGCAAGTGGGGCAAAAGTCAAAAATGCAGGGGTTGGAAAGAACCCTGAGGACTGAGTGGCTGATGGCCACATGAGGGCCAAAAGTTATGTTTGCTATGTCCTAAGTATACTACTGTTGATACAGGTTTTAGATCTCCAGATTCATAAGAAGCCCAGGAAATGGCCATCTCATGCCTCAGAGCCTGAAACTGGCCATAAGAACCCATAGGCTTGTTTTCCTCGGAGAGGTCTGGATTCCAGCTGGGCCAAGAAAGCAGGCAATCCAGGTGATACTCACATGCCCATTTGCTTTTAGGATGTGTTTGAAAGACAAAGTAACTGGGGCTGTATGGTGAAAAAGGGAGAACGGGGAAGTTTCAGAACATGTTGGCCAAAAAGAAGCCGTGGTGTCCTTGGTCACTTTAAGCTTTGTAGCAACTGTGTATAATAGCAGCAGTGTTGGAGGTGAGTAGGTTTCTTCTTTATGGGTTCATTTTTTCTTTTAAAGAAAAACAAGCATTTTAAAAGCATTTCTAGTATCGATTGCAGAATGTGTTTGTGTTAATTGCTTCATTCCCCAAGAAGTTTGGCCCCTGAGGGCTTTTAGAATCATAGTTCAACGGATGAAATCTATGACAGACAGACACAAATAGATTATAAGATGTCTTGGAAGTCAAAAAATCGGGTCTGTCCTTCTGCAAAGCTGTGTACAAATGAAAGAGCTCAACTGAGTTATCTGTACTAAAACCTCAGTGTCTCCATCCCACTCAAAGAGCCTCTCTAAACCCTGTGCTGTCAGGAATAAGAAAGAACAGTGAAATAAGCCACTGTGTGATTCAAATATTCCTAAGTGGTTACAGAAACACACTCTTCTTGGCCAGAAGACTGCATTCTTCAACTCTGTTTGCTGCACTATGAAACACATGAGGTCATTTTTATCACAAGTCTTATGAATAGAGAATGGAATTTTCTACAAGGTCCTCTTTTCTTATCCCCCATTTCTCCCCCCTTTAAAAACAACTCCTAGTCCACCAGTACAAGATGGTTCACTGCCTGGAAGTTTCCTGCATGTGATATCTACAGCCTTAGAGGGGACCTGGCGGCCTGGCTGGATCCGTAGGGTGATTTGCCAGCTTACCTGGAAGCAACCTGATCTCCTCCTCCTGCCACACTGCCTGGTATCATCTAGTGACAGTGGGAGATTTAGAAATAACAGATGCCATTTTCCTTTAAAGCCAAAGTTTTATGTTAAGGAGAAGAAGTGAATGATACATTGCAGGTATTTATAGCAATTAGATGCTGCCTGTAGGAACATGAGCTTGTCAGGAGGAGCGGTGACTGAAAGGCATGCAGACAGCTACTTGATGAAGTGGTGTGCACTTGACGAAATACATACCCTCAGCATTTTTAAACAAAGAACAGCTCCTTTCGGGTGAAACCTTTAGCACTTGATCCAGGAGCACAATGCAGGACTCTGATCCAGGAGCTTCCAATGCTTGGTATCTGAAACTCAGAGCTACAATTTTCTATTGTTTTGAACCTGGATTTGGGAGTTTGATCACTTCTTTAAGTAGAAAAGGAACTGATCCATCCCTGATCAACTACTTTTGCTGGTTTGCCTTTTGCAGCATTATGCAGTACACACCAAACACAATATAAACGAGTAGTCCATATATGTGAATTACTGGCCAGCCTATTAACAGTGCCTGGTCATGCCAAGTAGAGACTTCTGTGTCCAGCCACTTCTCACACTTCAGCAAGGAAGAAAGGTGTGTCTTTTAAGGTCACCAGGGGCACTCTGGATGGTCATTTCAACCAATAGTAAACCACAAAATCTATTCCTTGGAATCAGTGACATTTCTACTAAAATGTTATGAATGAAAAAATTAGATTGCAAATTCTTTGAGTTGACTCTATATTTTTAAATAAATAAACCAATTCTTAATTATTCAAGTCATGTGCTTTTACTAAAATTTGGATTTTAATGGCAATCTCTCATTGGAACACACCGGCCTGAAATAAATAGAATATTGAAGCCTGAGGCCCAGTCCTGAAATCCTTTCCAACATGGGTGGCAGCAGAAGGTTAGGGCTACATTTCAGAATGCAAACAGCACTTGCTATTCTGTGTTTCACTCTTTTGGTAAGTCCCTGTATTGAAGTCCTGCTGCAGCAAGAAGGAAGCCTTACCTAGACCGTACACCCCAGCTGGGATACATTATGCAAGTTTTGCATACCATTATGAGGACCTAAATTGAGCCCTCCTGCAGTAGCACAGAATGGGAAAATCCAGCATAGGAAAAAAACACATTTAGGTTCACCCAGATATATATTCTTTGATCAAAAGCTGCCCTCTGTGCTTATGAGAATCTCATGTAAATATCTGCAAAGTTACACCTTTCTCTGCTTTCATATTCCTTTGCCGTGTTGTCTACAAGAACTGTACTTTCTTGGGCTGCTGAAGTCATGGCTCATACTGCTGAATATTAGTGTCTCGTTTTCCTTGCTCTTGTTAGGGGTGTATCTACCCTACCCCTTGCTTCAGAGGTTGTGACCGTATTTAATCCTTTATTTATGCAATACCTATAAAAATGGGGTCCTGCTGCATAACTGATCTCCCATCTGCCACGATAATGAAAAGTATTATTTTTATTGCCACTAGGTTTTCCTTAGCTAGATCTTTCAAAGGACACTGCCAAGGTTGATCCAAAGTTTAAATCTCACAAAAGCAGACTTTTACAAAACATTTGTCTGAATAGAAACGTTGCCATTGATTTTTTTAATTGCAAGTGAAAACAGTCGTATTTGATGAAATAACCATTCCCCTGAACTTTCTGCCCTAAACCTGAAGCCCTAAAAGTGAAAGTGACTCAAACGCAGGTGAACCTGACTTCATTGATTTCTGTTGTCCACAGTGAGAAAATACAACCAGAAAACAAAGCAGAAAGAGTGACAAGTAAATTGGATTTTTTAAAATTCTTTCACTTTTAATAATGTTAAGGTAGGATTTGTAACACAGATAAAGGCATTTATTTGTTTGTTTGCAACATAGGAGCTGTAAGGTGATAGTGTCCCTTTAAGTACCTTCCCATTGTAATTTATTTGCTCCAGGAATGATGGCAGTGAAGTTCACACTGGAAATGCAGCTCCTGAAGAAGTTAAATTTGCCACAAGCTTCACATCCTTCTTCAGAGATACCTTTTACTTTCAGGTCATACCAAAGCAAGTCTCTTCCCCCACCCATTTCTCCATCTGTGGCAGATGGGACCCCCAGTGTATCAAAAGTGGTGCTTGGGCACATCCCGACTCTCCCATTGAGGAAGGAAAATGAAGATTCAGGTGGCTCAGGAGGGGCCCTTCTTTCAGCATTGCAGGGTTTCTTACCCAAAGATGAAAGCTTAGAGGCTTTGGTGACACAGCCCCCATGGGCCACCTGGATCACAGCACCTGGTAGGGAAATAGACTTTTCCCCTTCCCACAAGCCAAGGACAAGCCTGGCTGTTGGTCTCGATGGTAATTTGGCCCTCATTTCACTCAGACCCAGCTTCTTTGGAAATCATCTTGACTTTTGCCAAATTCCAGATTCCTGGAAATCGCCAAAGAGGAGCCCGAGCCAAAGCAGAGTGAGGATATCAGGATCTGGAGTGCTGTGGTGAGGCATGTCAATGATTCAGGCTGATCAAAACTGCCATGGTGGGATACGCATCGCTGTACCAAACTGCAAGTCTGAATCCTGTGCAAATTGTTTATATTGTTTGGGACTTTTGTCATACTTTGCATATTATCACATTAAATGATGTTTCTGTAAAAATATGAGGCTTCTGAATGCCAGAATTGTTCATGTCATAAATGCCTGAATAAAGCAACAGCAAAAATCTGTAAACAGAGGAAAGAAACTGCCTTTGCTACCATTTATCAGCATGTCTGGATAAAAATCACCTTTCCTGTTTAGTGTTTGCCCTCCATATTTTCAAGTGTAAGAATTTGAGGGGAAAAAAATGCTGTGTAGCAGCTGGCCCATTTAAAGAGGTGATGCATATTATTCAAATTATTACATGAATGGCTAGAAGTGATGCATTATTCCCTATTTTCATTTGTGCAGCTTAGCATCGGCATGGTGATGAACTATGTCAACCAGGAACCTTGGCTGCCTTCTGTTGGAGAAAGCCCCTCAAAGATCTTTGATGTGACAACAAAACTGGGAAATATTACTGACTCACAGCCTTTAAGCAATCAAGAAGTGATCAAAGCAGTGACTCAAGAATTCAAGGGAAAAATTACATGCTCAGGGAAATGAGGGAAGCTTATTACCGACTGATATTCAATAGAACAGGCAACTGAAAGTCTAATTTTATGAAATATGTTTTTAATTTGGTATTCACTGACTTATTGTATATTACTTATGTAAAAAGCAGCTTTTAATTCCAAAAAAAATGAATGGCTCAAAATTCCAGTCATGAAAGTGTGGGGTGGAAACACTTAGTCCCATTTCAGCTCTGTCCAACTCCTACATGAAATGCAGGGCAGAGAGAAAGCCAGAGGTCTTCAGAGTTCACCTCCGCAACCTCATCCTGTGAGCCATCAGCCTTGCACAGATTCATCCTCTGCTGGGAAGTGAAGGGCTGGCGAGGGCATTGGGCATTATTCAGTGAAGCACCCTACACCTGCAAATTAGGCAGGGGCAAAGCCTGAGCGCTGCTTGGCAGCTCTCTGCGGTGTCTGCTGTTGGCGTGACCGTGCCTCTCTCACCTGTCAGTTCTGCAGGTAGCAGCGCACTCTCCACCCAGCGCCCGGGGGCAGCCTGAGATGCGAAGGCAAGACGAAGGCAAGATGGCTGAAAGCACAGTGTTCGGGGCGGGGGAGGAGACACTGCAGCTCTCTTAAGCCACCCTGTGCCACCTGTCCCAGCACATTGTACTCGGTACTGGGTTTGCCTTGGGGTTTGGTGTGAAGGCATGCCTGCTTTCTGGGAAGTCTCAGATCCCTACAGTGTGACCATTCAGGTAAGACAGGGTGCATGAAGTGCAAAGGCAAATCTCTGTCCTCACACACAGAAGTGCACCTGGGGAAGCTCCAGTCAGCTGTCCAAAGTCAGTAAGATTTGGGCATCCACACACTCCAGGGAGGCTCCTACAACACACACTAACTTGTGGTTATTTTGCTGTGCTCTTTCATCCTAATCAGGTCTAATCACCATATTTCCCACCATTGCCCACACTGAGGTTGGGACAGGTCATGTGTGGTCACCACCGCCCAGGAGCCCAACTAGAGCCAGCCACCCAGCCAGAAGGCCAATGGAAAGAGGATGTGTTATGGAGCTCCGTGTGGCTGTGACCATGGAGTGCCCATAAGACAAGGTCACACTCCAGCAAGGATGTTTCCTTCATGGGCAGATTAGAGATGGGATGGAGGAAAATCCTTTCACCCAATAAACGTTGTTACATTTTTGCTTTTGTTGAAAATACCAGTTTATTTGCCTGACGAACCATTCCATCAGACTAGCTACATATAATTTTCATGCACCTCGATGAGAAAACTAACTGATTTTCTGGCTGTCCATTGATTGGTTGTCAGGCAACTATATATAAAATACCTCGAATATGCCAATGATCAGGTAAAAATTGAAGCTGCTTGTCTTGATGTTACATTCTATTCCCACTAGGCTCTATTTTTAAAAGATCTCAAATGCTGCAAAATGAGAATTGTACATTTTTAGTGAACCCTGAGAGGATGATCCACGCTGACAGGCATTCACTCGCTATCTGCCACAGGTAGCCCAGCATTAAGGTATAAAGCTTCAGGGCACTGAAAGGATTTGATCTAATCTTATATTATAAGAAGCATCCAACATTGTACATTCTCTTTCCAACACAGATACTTATGTACAGCCTAAGGGCCCGATCCTGCTTCTCCTCAAACCAGTGGGAGTTTCTGCCTTCGCTTCAGCAGCGGAGGGAGAAGGAGCAACTTTTGTAAGGGCATTCATCACTCTTTAACCGGACCAGGCAGACGCAACAGTGCTGGAAATGCTACCTGCGTAATTAGAGTGACCTGCATTCCTCTTTTCTGTCAGTTAACTTCGCTTCCATTGCTCTTCCTTGCCGAAAATCTGGAGGTGGGTGCCTTGACTATCAATCTGGATTAAGGAAAGGAGAGGCTTTTTCAGCAGAGACAGAGTTGTATGAACATCAAAAGATTTGGGTTCTGTGAGTCATAAAAACAAACACACTAACTACACTAGAGGGACATCAACGCAGCATGCAAATACTCTCAATAACTAACTATTTCTTGTAAGCAGTTGACAAGCTGTGCTTACTAAAACAAAGCCTGAATACAGAAGCCAATGACTAAGACTTAAGAATACCTTTCATTTTCTTTCCCATCTTGTTAGCCAGTAAAATGCATTTATTGTATTCTATCATCGCCATTCATTGTGGTGCATCAGACTTTAAACTGAGATGTGTTACAGATACTGTGCATATCTGTGGAAATTGAGAAACATGAGGACTTAGCTGAATGCAGGTTTTCTCTGTCTGATCTTTCCTAATATAAACATTGGAGCACTTGGATGGCAAACCCTGGGACTGATCCCTTAATGTTCATATTGGTAACCCTTAGATTACCCTTAGAAAACAAGTTCTTAGAAACTGGCTTCTAGCTGCTTGCAAGAAGCACTCATCAGCTGGAAATACGGGACTGGCATCAAAAATATAGAATCAAAAAGAAAATATTGACCAATACTAAGGACTGCATCAAATGGTTTTAATAGCTTCAAACACGGAGATAGAAATTAGATGTCTAAGCTTGAAGAAAACAATCCAAAAAGGTCTGTTTCATATCACATTATCCATTCCTGGCTGGCTGTAAGCAGCAGAGCCTGATCCTGCTAGGTCTTATTCATGTAGGTAATCCCTTTGACCCTAGTCATAAATACATTATTCTAGCTCAGGATAATCTCCAAGTATCAATCTGAACTGATGCCTGTGCTCCTGAACACAAATGTACATTTTCTGTTTCTTGAATCTCAGGGCTGTAATAGTAAGCAGGCTGTCTTAACATAGTATTTTGCCTTAAAAAAAATTATCCAAGCATGTCCCACCAGCTCTGACCTTGAAAAATTAAAAATCCAGGTGGCTCAATTTGGAAAGAAACTTTGGGTTTGTTGTAGTTCTCTTTCCGTGCGCTTTTTTCCCCAAAGGCAGACATTCATACACATATAATTCCCTCTTCTTGTCACTGGGCTTTTGGGTCAGTGAGCATTCCTTTGCTGTAGTGTTTTTCAGATGAAACTCCAAGAGAAACACTGTCCTCAATGATGGGTCGGATACAGAAGAGGAGGATGGGCAAATATTCTAAGATTGGCCTGGATTCTTGCCAGAAATAGAAGAAAAGAGCCTTTGTGTTTGGACATCTGAAGGCCAGGCATAAACATGTTAGCCGATACTTAACACCCAAAGCCAGAGCCAAAACCGTTAGACACCCTGAATAATCCTCACTAGGCCTCCTTTGGGTTTCAACTGCCCATTACAATGGGGCAGCCTCCTCCAATTACCAAATGTGTTTCTTCTAAAAACATCCTTACAGGAACTCCCAAAATAGCAGCGATTAAAAGCAAACAGCCTGTAATTCATTGACATATGCAAACCTTTTAATGTTTTACTGGAGACAAGTTGCAACTTTTTGTACCTACAAGACTATTTATGCATTTTTAATAATTACCCTTGTATATTATGTGATACAATTCCTTTAGGCATTTAGTTAAGAGAAGCAACAGAATTCACATTCAAAAGAAACTGTTAGTTTTGCTGCAAGAAGCGCAGCTAATTTATGTAGTGAATTTTTTATACATTTTTCCCCTGATTTCTCTTCCCTGCTGTCCTTTTCCCCCTTTCTTCTTCACTACGTTAAGAAATTCTGATGTGCCTGCAGCAACATCCACTGGTGGGGAGTGTCTGCAGTGATGCCAGCCCCAGCTTTCCAGCAGTGGAAGCCAGTAACGGGTGCTGCTTCAGCAGTACACACTGTGTTATAAGCCCCATTGGGAATCACCCTACCCTAGGGTCCTCTCTAATCACATACCTTCTGCAAGCTGGTGGGTTCCCTTGTCGCCTGATAGACAGTAATCCCAATCCCATGAGTTCTGCACAGAAAATAGCATGAGGAAATCTTTCCTGCAGATCAAGAATAAAGATGCTTTCACAACCAACACAGTCCTGCAAGCTCTGACTTGGATTCAAGCTCAAATTCCTGGATTGCTTGCATTTTGGCTAACACCTCAGCTCTAGTTTAGGATGAACCCACTGAAGTGCCAAGCAGGGACACTCAGGCACAGGGCTGGGCACAGTGCACCTGCAGTTCCCACCACCGGCACGGGCACATGCAGTTCAGAAAAGGAGAGCTTGAACTAACAGCACAACTCGGAAAAGTGGTATAGATTGTAGCAGCAAGCAGTGCTTGACCTGCCTCAGGGGTAAAAGTAAAGAGTTAGTGGCTTCCTCATCAGACACGGAAGGATCCAATCCCCAGCTGTGCAGCAGCACTGATTTCACCTGTTTATACCTGCCTAAAACCTGCTCCTCCCTCCCTCTTTATAACAAGAACCAAAGAAAGCCAAATCAAATACTTCGGTGTTACTGCTGTTTGACAATATATTTGAGGGATTTTCAAGTCAGCCACTGCAGATACTACACTTAAGGAAAATGTAGAAAAAAAACCTATTGCTTATCACATGCAGGTCACAGTTCTTGCACAGCAGCATTTCCCCTTGGCTTCAGATGGCAGCTTCTCAAATCAAGGACTTCATCTTCCCATTTTAAATTAGCAGTAGATAATTAGGAACTGCCCACAATTAAATATTGATGTTTAAAAATAAATAAATACCAGCACTTCCCTGTTTAGACAGTAAGGAGAAGGCTTTGCATTGAAAACACAGGACACATGAGAATGTGAATAGTAAAAAGCTCATCTCATAACAAAGGAGTTTAAGCTCTTCTCTGTGTGCTTACTGGATTAATTTATTTCTCTGTAACTGAAAACCTATACAAATAAATGGGATAAAAAGCCAACATATACCTTTATATCAGCTGTAATCTGCCAATTCTTCAAGCAAACCTACTGGAACACAAGGGATAGGGGCAAGATTTACACAACAGGGACACCAAGTCAGCTCTTGTCTCAACAAAACTGCTCCTCAGCTCCTACAGCTGCAGCAGGACAAGGTGAGCACTAAAACCACTTGCCCAAGTCTAGCAGTATTTCAGCTCAGATCCTTGCTCAGCCCCAGACTCCACCTGCAACTGCAATTCACCCCGTGGGTGAATCCTTTTACGGCTACACCAGGGGCAATGCCAAGCCCTGCATCGCCAGAATTCCTGGGCATCCTGCTGCATGTGGGCTGGGCCTTTGGCTGCAGAGCATGCCTGTCACCAGTGGCATGCACGAGGTAGTTTCAGTATCTGGAGAAAAAAACAGCTGGGCAAGAAGCACCTAAACCTGCCTCCAGTGCGCGTGGCAGGACTGGGATGCTGCAGGGCCATCACTCGGTCTGGTGTTGGACTCCTGGAGCCTGTGCCACAGAGGATCTTTCCACATACATGCACGTCCCCACAGCCTGCTTGCTGGCTTAGCAGCGGTAGCACTGCCAAGTGGCTGGAAATCCTAGGTGGATGTAGAAAACCTCCAAATTCCTCCTTAAGTTTTCTAGGTAGGGGCAGAGAAGCAACCATAGAGTAACCATCTTTGTGTGTGGCCTTTTGTCCTCTGTGGGTGTCCTCCCCTGGAGTCAGGTACCTCCCCTCAGATTTCCTACCTCCAAAAAGCGCCAAAGAGTCAGGTTAGTGGATGCTCTGGTTTGGTCTCACAGGAGGGTGGTGGGAGACACTGGTTCCACCCTAGTTGAGCACATAAAGCTACTAGATTGAAAAAAGAATTATTTCTCCCTGACCTCATCCTGGTCCCTTAGAAAAGCTCATTTCCTGTGACTTTACATGCCAGAGTGGGGAATGGAAATGCAGCATTGTTTCAGTGCACTGCAATGACTCTCTGCTTGTAGCAAAGTTATTTTGAGGAGAAAAAAGACTTCAGGTAAGTCAGGTTTACCAAAATAATAGCAGCAATTCATGTAACAGTAACAATTCAGAGCAAAAGTGCAAGATCATACCCATTTCTGCCTATGACACTTCGGAGAACATTCACCAATAAGAGAAACTGGAGCAGAATCACTGTACTAACGTCACCCTAATTCATTTTGTGGGCCAAAATTATTGCCTCCAGCTCTTCTGAAGCACCCAGACATTCAGGGTACTTTGCAGTGCTGTCATGCCACTCTGGGTGGGTTTTCTGCCATGAGGGAGAAGTCAGCCAGGGGTGCCTCAGCCAGCGATGCTGGCTTTATCCCAGTGAGCTTGATGAGTTGGCATTGTTTAATGGTCCAGGCTTGCTTACAGCACCAGCCCACCCACCCAAGTGTCACACATTCCTCTAGAAGCCCTTAGAGCTCAGTCACACAGCAGCTTAATGGCACAACGGACATTTATTTGGGATGGCAACTTTCCTGCTAGGTACAAGAGATACAATGAGGTAATTATTCATGGGTTTCTCTGTGCGACAAAACTATTTAGAAGGGATTGCAGCACGATAAACATGACCGCAAATGAGGGAGGAGTGCCCTCCTTTATTTCCACAGTAAAATGCAGCCGCCACCCAGCAATGTTGTAAGCCTCCATATTTCTCATTAACCTTAGCATTTCCTTTCTTGCCCCGCAAAAAGCACGCTGATGTAAACTGGCAGTATCACTCCTGCCCTATTACCTTGCTACAGCTTATATCTTTTCTTTTGACCCTCTCTCTTCAGCCAGATTGAAGCCTCTGGCAGGCTTCATGCAAACACCTCTGCAAGAAAAGCAGGACTGTTGAGGAGACAGGCAGGAGAGTTATCAAATAAACTTTCCATTTTATTTACAGTTCAGGAGCCTTGCAGAATGACACACACTTATGGTTTGGGATCACTAGCAATTATTGGAAAGGTGAAAGCAGATACTGCAAATTTAACAAGCCTTTTGTATGAACTAATTGCATTAGAATGCATTAGTAAGGGTGCACACTGTAGGTTTTATGTTTCATTGGAAAGGTCATCCTAGATTCTGGTTGAATAGTGAAAGAGAGGAAACCATATTAGCAGTGTATCCAGCAAGTGTCTCCAGGACGAATTTCCTTCAGGTCATTTGCATTATTTGATTGTAGCTGAATAGTTCTCCCTCTGCTAAGCAAC
This sequence comes from Falco cherrug, assembly GCF_023634085.1. Classification (NCBI taxonomy): domain Eukaryota; kingdom Metazoa; phylum Chordata; class Aves; order Falconiformes; family Falconidae; genus Falco; species Falco cherrug. Next base: position 639,880 of record NC_073702.1, on the reverse strand, counting down.
TAGGGAAAGACCTATGGTGACAATAGGGGAAGTTCAAAGTCTTAGAGCCTTATTAGAAGGCTCATTTTCTGCACTCATTTTCATGCGCTCATTTCCCAGAACTAGGCTAACAGCTGTATAATCAGGACAGCAAGTTTACGTGCCTCCTGTAAAATACGAACCTCTCAGGGAAAGTTGCTGTTAGTTTTCAGGAGGCTTCTTCAGAGGTGCAGCACCCTGTTGTGCCACAACACAAGGTCCCCCTTGCTGGTCTGTCTGCAAACGCCCTGTGCCCGCTGCCTAAGCCAGGGCGTGCCAGGGGGACATGCATTAGCAGAGAGTTTCTGAGCAAACCCAAGGCCCCCTCCAGGCCCTGCTCCAGCCACCTCCGGTGTCTCCAAACACCTCTGGGAACAGTCACTACACCAGCTTTGTTAGCCCATGGGGCTCCGGTGGTTTTGCAAGCCCAGGGGTGGTGGCAGCACCAAAGAGGGTGCAGAGGGTACAGGAGCGGTAGGTAGCACTGGTGTGGTAGCAGCAGAGCTGGCATTTGGAGAAGGGAACAGAAGCAGGACTGCTGACAGGATCCTGAAGGAGATGAAGGAGTGGGAGAGCTGGGCCCATTTTGGTTTGAAGGGAAAACTCACCGCAGCCAGGCAGAACTTCAGGGTAACTATCTGCCAGCGCTGCCTTGTCGCATGGCTGTGGCAAGGGGACTAAGTGTCAGCCAGAGAAGGGCAGGGACTGTCCCCATCCAGACATTTGTGAGACCAGTTGATCTGACATATATGATATATAAAATCTTCTGGTTACCTCCTGAATATCCCCCAGGATCTCCGGAAGAGTGACTGGCATCCACTAGTTTTACTGATCCATGGACTTAAACCAACCATCCAGAAAATCCTCGCCATGTAAAAAGAAGGACTCTGCATTGCATTAGGCTAAGTAGTGCCAGCAAGACTTGAAGAGAAGCTGGATGGATGTTTCAAATGTCTCTTATCTTCCCCAGACCCCTCTCTATAATGTAAGACAGCACAGCAGCCTCTGGGAAGGTGTGGTAGCATTTACCCTGTCACCAGCCACCTTTGCTCTGAAAGGAGGTGGCTTCTACCCATCTGCCACCCCCAGAAGATGTAAAAGAGAGGAGCATATGGTTTTGAGAAAATAAAAGGTCCCAGTATCTCAGCTTGGTAAAGTTATTGACTTACTGTCTGACCTCCAGCAAGACACATGCCCTCCATCTGCCCTGCTCAGGCTGGCTGTGAGACAAGCAGAAGTGACTCTAGTGCAGAGATGCTGAATTTGAGTTTAGCTTGTCAAAGCTACAGCAGCTGGTCACCCCTTTGATGCCGACAAGCTACATCAAGGACTGTTTTAGTCAGCGCATAGTAGCTGGACCTTCTCCTCCCACAAATTCAAACTGGCTGCAAGGCTCCCAACAGCTTCCCAAGCCCACGAGCACAAGGAATGCAAAACCAGAGTGCAACTGCTGAGAGGATGAACTGGCATCCCCTGGGCCCCACTGCATCTCTTCCTCCAGCTCCACAGCCCAGTCCTCCAGCTGCTGCAGCCCCACAGGCTCATCGTAGCTGCTGGGACTGCACACTTAGTCCTTTCCTGTAGCTCCTTTATACAAATGGTTTCACACAACTGCAGCCAAGGGAGGAAATCAATCCTTTCCATAACGTATGTCACCTCTGGCAACGTTAAAACATCGGTTCAGCAAAGCCCTGGTGCATTTGGTCATGGGGACTCATCCTGTGCCACAGCACTGTGCTCAAGAGCACACCGAGTAGGAGAGCTCTGTGTGCAGAGAATGACTAGCTCCCACTAGAAGCCAGAGGCACCCCAGGCTTCCAGCACTAAGGCAGCAAAATCTTGTCATGGGAATAGCAAATATCGTCCGTCCTTTGTTAAAGGTGTGTATCAGCCCAAACAATAATTGTTACATACTCTACATTAAAAACATCGTACTTCAAATCTTAGCGTCCCATAATTCACATAATGAATCCCAGGGAGGATATTTGATGGAGTGTATGCCACAGTGCCTATATGTATGTACTATATCCAAAAGACATGGCAATCTAGTATAACATCTGGTAAGTCCTAATAATAACGATATTTTAAAGTCCATCTTAAATATTTAAAAATATAATCTGAAATAAAAATGAAGTGTGCAATGTCCCTATTAATAATATTATCATCAGCGTTGTTAAAGTCAAAGACTTGAGTTTTCATCACAGTTACAGTCCCATTAATAGCTTTACCCTGACAAATGCACTGCAGATCTCTATTTTCTTCAGTTAACATTTTGGTCCACTTCATCACTTCTTTTCATAGGGAACTAAAAGCTGGAATTGCTAGAGGGGGATTGAAAACCTCAGCATCCCACCAGGTCCCACTGGCACAAAAACGCCCTGAAGCTGTCCCTGGTGCCTTCTTGGTGCTGTTGAATCAAGCCCAGACAAACCCCATCACTCACCCATTGGGCTCTGGATTAATTTTCTTCTCCCCTGTCCTACACAAATACACATATCTTTTCATTGTTCTCCAGACCCAAGTTTCCTAATGAATTAATAACCGTGAAACTAAGAAACATCTGGAATTTGAAAAACATTTTTTAAGCACCTTCCCCCAACATGGCCAGTGCCTGCCACCTCTATCAACCCTGTTTTTATTTACTGTACCCCTCTTCGATCATGCTGTTTCTCTGCAGTTCAGTAGGAAAGGAAGGGGACAGTGCTCCTGACTGCTATATATACGATGTGGATGAGGCAGGGAAGATTCATACTGGAGATACATGGGTTAAATATTAATTATATCAAAGTCTTTACACAGCAACAAAGTAAATATAGAATTTTTAACAATGTGTTTTGAAAGGTCATGAAAATCCATTAAAACACATCAAATCAATAACAAGAATTTCAAGCTACTCTCAGAAAACCCTAAATAGCTACATATACGAATGACAACCATTGGAAAGAACTTCATATAAAATTGTTTCTCACTTCAGTATTCTCTCATGATCTGATGGAAAGATTTTTTTGCTCTGGAAGAAAATGATATGTTTGTAATATCAGTCTAATACTATTAGTTATATTGATTCGTGTTAGACTATAGACTGGTGAAGTTTTCAAAGCCTTAGCGTTGCACAGCTGATGAAAACCTCTCACTGGAGCTTTTGCCTGGGCAAGGTATAGAACAGGGTCCCCCAAGTGGTGTACATTTTGCCAGATTATGTTTAATCAAGTCATGTAATGATTACTATAGATTAACAGGGAGTGTTTATATTGCTTTAAATTGTCTTGATCAGTTAAAATAGTTTTCCTGATACATCAAAGTCTTGAGCATGTTTCCTTGAATTATTCTACAAATCTATTTCTCATACTGTTCTCATATTCTTAGGAATGCAAATTTCAACACGATTTGGCCAAAGTCAAAATCAGAACCTGCTTTTAACTGGTACCCTTTAAAAAAAGTCTTGGTCAAATCTTCCCATTGATACCAGTAAGCTTTGGAACAGACCATAGAATCACAGAATTGTTAGGGTTGGAAGGGACCTTTAAAGAACAGCTAGACCTTTGGATCCCACCTAGAGTTTACAGCTCCCACCTAGATTTTAAAACTCATCAATTGCTGAGTCCGGTTTGTTTGAATAAATACAGTATTTTTAGTTAATGCAAACACTTGGAACCTGCTTGCACAAGACGCTTCCAAAGGCAGCACATAATCATTGACTCCCTTATATAAAGGAAAAATGCTGGGGGGTTGTTCCATTTACAAAATCTCCCTGATTTTTCCCATAACTTCCTACAGTGCCAGTACAGCAAATTTGCTTCTCAGGAGGATCTCATAGCTCTCATGTCCCCAAAGCATGCACAAACCACAGGGGTTGTACATGCTTCGCAGGTGCTCTGCGAAGGTGAATAACTTTAACCTCAAAATTCATAAACTAAAAAGTCCAATCCATGTGTACCTGCTTCTTTGAAGTGTTTGGAGGCTTGGTTTGTATTTAAAATATATATATAATCCTTGAAACAAAACAATCCTTAAAATCTAGAAGATTAACAAAATAGAAACACTATTTAAGATGATGGATCGTGTAAGGTAATCACTAAAGTCTCTCAGACTGTAAAATAGGATTACACACCATTTCTTCTTTTTTTCTCTCTCTCGGGCACTGCAGTATCAACCACTGTAGTCCTGATTTTAGCTAAACACTGCAATTATCAGATGTATTTGGTTGCAAAAGCTTTTGTCATTTTTGTGGTTGTCTGATGGTACGCGGTTCAATCATAAAAGGGCAAATGACAGGCGAGTGTAAGAAATTAATTTTCTTCTTCTTACTGACATACCGGGGAAGGCCCCCTGCTGTAATATGGAAAATCTTTTATGCAAAAGAGCACAGCAACTTACAGTGTACAATCACTATGCAGACTTCTGTTTGGGTATTTTTTTCCAATTCAGTTAAGGAAAGGGAAAAAAAGATGGCTTTAAAATCAAGTTTAAAAGTTCAAAATTGATTCTAGCCGTAGAGTATATTTATAGGTTTAAGGATCTAGGGATCAAAATGCAATAAAGCTCCATCTAAGTATGAACATGCCCTGTTTAAATGACGCTGCTTTTTCTGGTGATCCCAAGGCCATTGCAGTGAATGCTGCCTTTCCACCGGCAGCTGAAGCAAGGTGAGAGGCAGAGAGGGATGCTGAGTCCAGCGGGAACTGGACAGGGCCATCCCACATTGTTGTGTCTACTAGAAAAACAAAGAGAAGCTGTCCGTACATTTTAGGGATGCATTTAATATTTATCTGTGCTATTTCTGAGCACAATCCGAACATAAAACTGTATATAGAAAAATCAGCCCTCCAGCAGGATTTAAGTAAAACTGCCTCTGGAATAAATAAACTCTCCTTTCCTTTCCACGAGGGCAACTTTAACCCCTTCTGGCAATAAACAAAGATCTTAAAGAGAGGGCAAATTTAGTGTTTGCCATTTTAAGGCCCTGGCATAAAGTGGTCTTACTGCAAATAAGCATCACTCAGATTATCCGCAGTGCTTTCAAATGAAAACAGGGATGTCATTAAGGCTTACTGTTCACCAAAAGTTATGCGAAACCTGCCCTTTGGCTCACATACACTGCTCAGCTGTATGAACCAAAGGTGGCAACTTTGAAGTGAGAAGAGCTGCCCGTTACGCCTGATTCAGAGGCTGACAGTGGACACAGTGGCGATGCCCGACTCTAAAAGCACAGAGCTCCTCCAGAGAGGCGTGGGATGTGCTCAGGCTCCGCTCCCTCCTCTCCCAGCACAGGGGCTGCCAGCAAAGGCAGGCAGGCAGGAACGCTGCTGTCGGAGGTGGGAGGGAGTAGCGCTGGCTGGCTAAGAGAGGTGCGATGGCAGAGCCCCCCACCAGAGCCCTTGCATCACCACCACCACCGCCCCACGGTTCCCACAGCCAAGACTCACTCCCAGGATCTCCTCAGATATTCCCATCGACATGGCATGTCTCCAAATCCCTGACAGAGAGGTATTTGGAAGCTGTGAAGAAGTGGGGTCTCCAGCAGGACCAGATTGCCCAGATGCTCTCAGGAGGGGAATGCTCAACAGAAGAGTGAGAAGGGTCCCTCTGAGAATGGCTGAGAGGTAGGGAAGGGATTGCCTCCTTCCTCCCATCACTCCCCATGCCTCAAAACTGTTGATGAAAAAGCAGATGGGGTGGTGTGAGATTTTATTTTCTGGGATTTCTCAAGTCAGTTACTGTTCAGCTAAAGAGAAAATGGCCAAAACCTTCAAGGTGAGCACATCACTGTAAAGCTTCACAGGCATGGCAGTGCCTCACACACCCACACGCTCCTGAAGGCTGGCCTTGTAGATCATGATGTCTCAAGGAGCTTCACAGGCTCCTGCCCTGGTCATGATGCAGCTGCAAAGCAGGGAGATATGGTGTACAGAAATAGAGGCTTTACATCCCGAAACTACACTTCCCATCAGGCATTGGCACAGCATTTCAGGATCAAATGTGGGCTCACTTTCAGCTGAAATTTTTCAATTTTAACAAAAAAAACACTTCTTTTTTATAAGTATCTTCTTACGTGACAAATTGCTCCAGGAAAAGCATGAATCTTTTGTTTCCAAAAATCTGTTTAGTTAAGAATCCACATTTCTACTGAAAAACAGTCTCAATGGACAACTTTTTTGAATTACTCACAGAAAACTGAATAAATCCCAACAGCAAGACAAGACATTCTGTGAAGAAATATTTAGTTTCTCAGGAAAAAAATAAGCCCTTCAACAACCGATGGCTAAAATTTGGCAGAGCTGGTCCCAGCAAGTACAAATCAGCTATCCATCTCAATGAACCTACATCAATTTACCCCAGGTGAAGTTCTGGCCCACTGAGCTCAGGGAAACAAAATGTCACCTTTACTTTCTAAACACTCTTTCTCAAATCATATTCCCCTTGTAATAATGTGCAGTGAGTGTTTAGCTCAACATGCCTCTTATAGTTTCTGTTTGGGAGATGATTTTTCTTTTTAATTTCTCTGTCAGGCACACTTATTGAAGCGCACACACTTTAGACAGATGCAACCTGCAAAAAAGGTTTGAAAGACAGTGATTTATTTATGAAATTCCTGGTTGAGAGGGTGAGGTAAGCCACACGAAAATTTTAAAGCTGCTCGCTACTGTAAGGCATATATGTAATATATGTAGAACATGGGGAGGGAAAGCATTGATAATAATACTTGGGCACAGTGCCTGCACAAGGCAGAACTGCAGTGGGAGAAAAGGGGCAGCAAGTGGGGAAAAAGCTGTAAGGAAAAGCTCTGCTCTGCCTTTAAATTCACTTTGCTACCTCAGGGCCAACAGCATTTATTCAATGGGCTTTCTACATATACCAAGATTTTGTTCTTGTGTGTTTTATACTATGTAGTCAACACAGCAATCAAACCTGAAGCTCCACAGTGAGAGCAGAACATAAATTCACTAAAAGAAAAGTCCCTGCACTAAAATGTTTTGTTCCTAACTAAACTCCTGTCCATGCCACAATCCTTTGCAGATGACTCCCACCAAAGCGGGTACACTGGAGTCCCAGGACTGCCAACATTCACGAGGGACACAGCTATTTGGCTGGGCAAGTTCAATGGCTGCCCATGCCAGCACCCTGGGGTGAATGTGCTCCCCTTCCACAAGGCTGCTTGCCCTGGCACTGCGGGTGAGAGGGCTGGCAGACATGCTCCAGCAATGCCAGCATTTTAGGAGGGATTTATCCCAGTCCATCTCCCACCAGTGAATGCCCCTAAAACAGAGCCAGCTGACGAGAAGGCACATCCTAACCTCTGGCAAGGAGGTGACAGGGAGGAGGCAGCAGGAGCATGCTCCCTTCCCATGGCACACCATGAATCACTGGAAACTGTTCATACCTACTGGAACAAAGTAACTGGAGGTCACCCATGTGGAGAGGAAAAGCACCATTTTCATGCAGATGTCAGCTAACAGGTGCAACAAAGCAGCCCAAATAATGGGAGAGAGAAATATGCAGGGAAAAGCAGCAGGAACTGCAGCTGAAGAGATTCCCCTGGATGCTACTGTGTCAGCCACGGATATAACCAAGCATCTTCAAAAAGCAATTCCAAAGAAAACAGATTTTTAAAGTATTTGTTTGTCCTGTACCTAGCTGTGAGCGGGTGGCAATTTTTGCAGGCTTTTCAGCTGAAATGGCATTAAGAGGCGATTGTAGGGGTGAGGTGGTAATGCGTGAACTAGCTGGTTCAGGAAGGACAGCCCACACACAGAGACAGGACCATCAGGCTGCTGATGCTGGCAAAGCAGGAGTCGCTACAGTAAGGTACAACAGCAGTCAGGAGGAGATCAGACCTGCTCTGTATCTGGCTGAGGAGGAAAGTTGTATTCAATAAGGTGGAGAGTGGGACTTTGGCAGAGAGAGTCAAGGCATGAGCTGAAAGAGAAACGTGATGTGAACAACCAGCCAGAAAGATGATCCTAACAAGGGTAACTGGGATGATGTCTTGCCAAAGGCAGAGGTCACCATCACCACAGAAGGGGAAAAAGCTATGTTCATTATAAAATTAGGTTCTGCCCTACCATCTTCTCCATCTTCCTGGCACATAGTATGGAAAGCAACATCAAACCCCAGGGGTACAACATCAAGCCCCCTCACACAGGGCACCGGTTCCAGGATAAAGCAGAGTGGGAAGTGAAAAAGATTGAGCTAAAAATGACCAAGTAAATTGTCTAACACTGCAAGAGACAAGCCCTTGAGTTACCCAACCTTTCTCCAGTGGTGAGGAGCAAGGTCCCTTCTGCCTTTCAAAGGGAAGAGCACAGTGCCTTAGGGGGCTGCCAGCAGCTCCCCACCAGTGAAAAGGGTTAGACAAGGAGTCCCTCACCTGCAGTGTAAGAGCTGTTGCTGGCAAGCTTACAAGTGAGGAAATTAAAGTTTCAGACTAATTAAACTGTATTTGTTGTGTCTTATCTTTCTCCTGGTGTGGCGGGAAAGTTACATGGAGGGCTAGGTGAGATGCCAGGTGTTGAGAGTTGCTGTGTGGATGTACACAGGAAAAGATGGCATCAGTCAAGATGGGAGATGAGAAAGGTTTTGGCAGCGCCGACAGAATAAATTGGAAAAGGAAGATACAGCAAGCGTTGAAGAGAGCGCCAAGGTGGTGGGGCCAGGGGTAGAAAGGAGATGAGGGAAGAGGCATGGAGAGACACCAGATGTAAAAGATAACAACCCAGTAAAATTTTGCCAAGATTAAAGGTTTCTGAGCCATCACTTTGAATCCACATGTCCACCCTCCACTAGTAAAACCATTAGACAGACAAGAATTAAAAGGAGAGAAATCACTCGCCTGCAAACAGCTTGCTGAAGACATGACATTCCCGAAGAAAAATGTACGCAAGTGTAAGCAGCTTACAAGAGCAAGCTATCTCACCCAGCTCACCCCCCACGAACACTATTAAATCCATGAGAATCAGAACAAGGAAATTGTCAGGGAGAGGCTGCGATTAGCCAGGGTCTCAGCTAGAAAAACAGTTTATGAATTGTCATAAAAATTTAAAGCTCATCCTCACATTAGCTGCTGCAGTGTCTCTGCTCCCACCTACAGTACAGTTCGTCTCTCTCTATCTTCATCACTGACTGTGCCAGTACAAGGGGGAAATCTTCTGAATGTTTCCCAAAAATTAAGTGCTGAAACAGCATATCATTATTTTTTATATTCAAATCTATTATTAATGAGCTATACACTATAAAAAGATTCTGAACATGAGTGATACATCTCATAATTCTGACCTATTAACAGAAGTACATGAGTCTCCCTAGACCAAAAAAATAGTTGTTAAAAAAGATGAATCGCTTACTCAAATCAAAATAACATGACAGTTCCATGAAAGATTTCAAAATAAAAGTTAATAAGTTAATGGATTCATTTTACTGCTCCTAAGACACAAACAGACAATGCAGCGCAGTCAGTCATCTTCTTATTAAATAATATGAATTGACGACTCCATCATGTTTGTCTTAAGCAACAGGCAATAATACGCTCCCTGATAGTGTCTTAGGGTGAGCACGCCTGTAAGAGGACAAGGTCAAAGCACATTCTTAATTTTCTTTGGAGTCACTGAGCACTTACTTAAAAGTTCGCCGTATACCCAAGTATTGCCTTGAATGCAGGGACAGGAGCATTACCACCATTTAAGCCATCAAAATCTTTCTGCTTTGCAATCACTCCTGATCCTCGTGGTTCAGGTGACACATCTCACCAGCCAACCTGTCACCCACCATGCAGCAGAGTGCTGGGAGCCCCCTGCATCCCCTGTCTTCAACACTTCTCCCAGGAGACAGCGCACTTCCCTCCGGGAATACCTGATAGCTGCTGAGGAAGCCCAGGCGAGTGGCTTGAACTTGGCTGCTGGCTTTCCAGTGGTGAAAAGGAAGGGAGAGAAACACCACACTGAACCTGGGCTGGAGGAAAACTTTTCTGGAAACTTTGATTAAAAAAGGACTTTTTTTCAGTGTGAGGAGAGTAAAAATAAAATGACATTTCCCTGATATAAAAATAATTCTTCTGGCTTCTTTCAAGTGCTGTAGCCCAGAAATATTCCAGAGGAGAGAGGAGAGACTTAGAAAGAAGATTGCCCTTGGGAAGTGGTGGAGTGACTTTTCCCAGCCCTGTGGAAGTCCTTTTCGGGTTTGGCTGCATTTTGTGGGCTTGATGGTCAAAGTCTTTATATGCACAGGAGTTATTTTAATAAGAACAAGGGGTAACAAAAAATCTTCCAGTTGAAAGTGGGCTGCATTGTACAGGCATAAGGGGTTTCATTGCCTACTCAGAACAGATAGATGTGGGGGCTTTAATGTAGGAAAATCAGGTGTTGAAAGGATAGGAAACAAACGACTGGTGGTTTCTGCCATTTAAGAGTGAAAGGGGCACATGACAAGGCACTGATTTCAGCCACGCTAGGCTGAAGGGTAGGGGCTACTCACATTAGTAAGGCTTTGGAGGACTGGGCTTGTAAACTGCAGCCGCCTAGACAAAAAAGAAAAAGGGGCACCTTTTTCACGAATACCTAAGTCTGGTTTTCCAAAGGACCTTCCCCTCTCTATATATAGATATATCACTTGGGATACATCCACCCCTTCCAGCAGAGCCTTGGTTGACAGAGGGACTTTTTGTGGGCTAGCAGGGGAAGGGATGAGGGAGGCTGCTGGTGGGGCTGTGGCCGAAGCAGGACCTCAGCAGGCTGCTGGTGCGGGGCTGGCTTTACAGGTGCGGCTGGCATACTGGGGCCCACGCTATCCCACACTTTTCATTCCCTCAGGCACTTTCAAAACTGTTACCTTAAGCCTGTAGCAGGCTTTCAGCAGAGGTCTCCTAGGCTTTAAGCAGTTTCCAGCTGTATTTATGTGCTTTATCCCTTGAGTAGGATAAACAGGTTAGCAATTAACTCTAGCTTCCTGACCTCTAGCTGGATAACCAGATCTCTAATTATATTTTCAGTGGCAGCGAATCTCAAGAGTTGTGTGACACTATCTGAAAGTTTCCACTCCCGTGTAGCATCTGCAGCTCTGTGTGGAAACTGGCAGCCAAGGAAGTATTGGCAAAACAGAAAGCCAATTTTTTCCCTCCCCGGTACTTCTGCCTCCTCAGCACTTCCAGTCCTTCTGCTCTGTTCCTTGGAAAATACTTACCTGATAGGCAATTCCTGGCATGCCAGACAGCTCACATTAAGAACCAAAAGATTCTAAGGAGTATTTTATTCAAAAATCCCTTTTCTTTAACAGGAACCTTGTGGTAGAGAATATTCACAAGTCTTAAGAAAATGGAGGCAATGACCAGCCCCATGTCCTTCATAGGGAGCACTATGTTGGGAGAGAAGGTGGTTTTATTTCTTGGTAATGCCACAGAATTATTTATGAAAAGGGAAAAAAAAGAGAAAAATTATAAGGTACCACATACTGTAGGAGCATAACTGACCTTCAGAAAGGTAATATAGTTGGACGGCCAATGCTGGAACTGGCAAAGCACATCTCAAAAACAGTATCTGGATGGCCTGATGCCAGAACCTAACAGTGACAAAGCAAACAAATTTGGAAAATCATCTTGCTGTCACCCTGTATGCATGTAACTCCTGAAATAAAACAGTGATCTAATATAAAGGAAGTATATGGATTTACTCTGACAGCAATGCCAAGCATCCATTCTAAACAAATGCCACACATATTATCTTTTTAAAAGGGGTAAAATACACAGCAAATTAGCTGTGTTCACATCTTCAGAATGAGTGCTTGTTGCACCAGCTTTTTCTATGTGGTTTCCCACTGTGGAGAGAAAATGTGTGCCTGAATCTGGCCCCTCTTCTTACCTCATTACCCATATGAATCATCCTTTCTGAAGACAGATGTGGAAGAACTGTTCAAGACCTGTACCAAACCAGCAGAAAAAATAAACTACTTCTTACTTACATATATCATGATAGTTTATTGTAATAGAAGGTGGTTTGGATTCACACCACAGACACTTCCATACTTCAGGCTTCTGTGCTGCAAACAGATTAGTTTGGAGAGCTGCACTGCATGCCCCTGCCATCAGGGCAAATGGGCATTGGGACACTGGTAGATTCCTTCTCAAGAAGGCAGAAACTAAAGTAAGATGTCCACAACAGAGAGAGATAATAACCTACAAATACAAAGGCCAAGAGAAGAAAATACAGTTTACGCGTCAGCTGGAAAGTTAACTGCACAGGTCTTAGAGGACCATGGCACAGTCATTTTAGAAGTCTCATTTTCTTTCCCTCAATGGAAAAGAAACAGCAGCAGAGATTAGTTCCCGCTTAGATTTTTACCTTCTCAGTTGCTTCCTCGCTTCTCATGAGTGATCACCGATTCTGTGCAGCAGGAGCCAGTGGATTACACACATGGCACCAGCCAAGTTCTTACTTTGCCTGCTCTACAGCTACTACTCCTCCAAAGCAAATATAACAAACAGAAAGTTGTAGTGGTTGCAAAGCACTTAGGGGCAGCCCCCAGCACATTTCAGGTGGCCTATTATGAGCTCCAGGTATGCCTTCATATCTCTGGCCATTTCACTTTCTGGGTTACCTCTACACGGAAGAAGGCAGCATGCAAAGCAGACTACAAAACATAGCAGCATTTCATGGAAAGAGAAAAAGCGAACATGCACCTGAGGCTATAAAGAAGGAGGAGATCACAGAAAAGGAGGAGAAGTAGCAGTCTTATCCCATCTATGCAGTCATGATATTTTTTGCTCCCCACAAATTCCTTACTCGGCCTGTCTCATCCACATAGCATTACAGCTTCTCCTTCAGACACAAAGGAGCATTGTGTGTGGTGCTTGTGTTCTCCATGTGCGACAAGGCAGACTAGGCTCCAGGCTCCATGGGTAGCATTTTCCAAAGCAGCCAAGCTGTTGTGGTATAACCCCAGCCAGCAACTGAGCCCCAGGCAGCTGCTGGCTCACTCCCCCCACAGCGGGATGGGGGAGAGAACCAGAAGAGTAAAAGTGAGGAAACCCGTGGGCTGAGATAAGGACAGTTCAACGGGGAAAGCAAAAGCCATGCACATGCAAGCAAAACAGAAAAAGGAATTCATTCGCCGCTTCCCATGGGCAGGCAGGGGCTCAGGCATCACCAGGACAGCCAGGCTGCATCACACCTAACAGGTACTTGGGAAGACAAATGCCATAACTCCGAACATCCCCCGCTTCCTTCTTCTTCCCCAGCTTTACATGCTGAGCAGGACGCCACGTGGTCTGGGATATCCCCTTGGTCAGCTGGGGTCAACTGTCCCAGTCGTGCCCCCTCCCAGCTCCTTGCCCGCCCCCAGCCGCCTCGGTGGAGGGGTGGTGTGAGGAGAAGAAAGGGCTTTGGCTCTGTGTCAGCACTGCTCAGCAGTAACAAAAACATCCCTGTGTTATCAACACTGGTTTCAGCCCATACTAGCTACTCTGAAGAAAATTCATTCTATCCCAGCCAGAACCAGCACACAAGCATAACAGCAGAACTGGGACACAGAGGTTCACATCAAGAAGAGTCTCATCCAGATGTTACCTTCATGAGAAGGAAGGAGAAGTAGGGCAGGGAACAAATGGCTAACCTACTTTACTGGAAAAGAAAAAAGCCAGACTGAAGGGGGCCATGACAAAACCAAGGCTGAAAGAAAGAAATTCATAGCAAAGGTTACCCATGCAGTGACTCTGGAGAAGAGATGCCCTACGGGCCATAGCTGCTGGAAATGGGCATCTCCTGTATTTGTACAGAAGGAAACCAGTGTGATTGCTGTGTGGAAAACAGGTGAGATGCCTTCAGAGATAGGTATACCTCAAGCAGTGTGTAGGAAAAGAGGAAGAGAGAGGAGACCAACTGAAATTTTAATTGGTCTTATATTTTAAAGCAGTGAAGTAATTTTTTCATGGAAAATTGTGGGACAAAGACTTGAGGAGGGGCCTTAAGCGTCCAAATAAACTGTGTGGAGAATGTACTTAGGAGTCAGTGCATGTAATACAGTTTAGCAAGGGATAAACTATGCTGAGGCCAGACTTAGAAGCACAGAAGCACCTATGAACTTCATGTCCATTCCTGTGCTGAGCATCCAGCCAATACAGTGTCTGCTCAGCTCACATGGCACAGCTGGAGCCATGCAGCTGCCTGCCTGTCTCCCATGTAGACAGAGACAGCCACGTGAGGAACAAGAACACAGGAACAAAACTGTTGCAGAGCACAGATTCAGGGCACAAACCATTCTGAGTGCTCTAAAAGGTTTAAAAGAAAAAATTACTATTTTGTATAATTTATACCTCAAAGAACAAAAAGGTGGGGATGATTCTGTTCTTCGAATGCCTGAAAGACTCCAAATCAGGCAAGAACAAATAAGTAGGCAGGCTATTCGAAGCTGAGACTGAAGGGTAATATGCAAAAAGAGCTGTATCATGAGTGAGACAACCCAACAACCATGTCCTCATCCTTTCTAACCTGCATCTAGGCTAAAAAACAGACCAGACATCCCTCCTGCTTCTGAAAGTTTTTTCCATTTTCGTACTTGGCAGAGGTCAGAAAGATTAGAGAGGTTAGAAAGGCTGAATTCTGCAACTACCTGACCGACTGCAAATACTTTTTCTGCTGTAAAGCAAAGGTGGGGGATCCAGTGGTTGCTGTTGAATAGCCAGCCGTAACAAATAGTGTGTGCTCTCCAAGAAGCTTCTTGATTTCCCTGTCCCTAGAATGGAAAATAACTGCTGCATGGAAGTGTTGGCTTTTTAATGGCAAGTGATACATACACCAATATTCAGATAGTCTGAAGATTACTACTAACCTTTTGGGTAGTTTTAGAGATTTCTTTTACCCTTTCGAGTTTGTGTGTTAGCTTTCATAATCCCATTAACAAAACTAGAAAACTAAAAGTGATCTATACCTAGATTAAAGGTAGCAATGAAAAGTGACACTCGTCTATTGACATGATCCAAAGATGTCATCACACATACTCATGCTTTTAATGTATAATAAAACAATACTTCACACATTTATGGAGTGGAATAAATCCAATCTATTACTGGTGCCTTTTAGTTTGGTTTAGTTTGTTCAAGAAACAATGATTTAATAAGAGCCCTCCTCACAGAAAGCATGCAGGTCTGAATTAGGAGTGTGAAACTGAATTTATGAAATAACCTTGGAGGTAAATAATAGCACATCTCAAACCAGGATTCATCACACACCTGTATGGTAGCAAATGGAAGTCAGCTTCATCACACTTAGAGTATCAATCACTCCCAGGATGCAAATTCTGTGAGATTCAGAAAGATTACTTTACATAACCTGCAGAAAGTAATTGAATCAATGTAATAAAAGCTTCAGCACAGCATTGTACAGCCTACAAGTGCCCTTAAGAACACACTTTTTGCACCATTTTACATATGAGCAGAAGTATGGCTGTACTAGCCCGTAGATGTAGACATACCAGCCTTCATTCAAAGATTTAGTCAAAGCTTTCAGTAATGAATGTTGACTTTTTTGGTCAGAAGAAGTTTATCCTTCAGATTAACAGCAAAATTCCCATGGTCTTCACTAGGGGTGGGTCTTCCACCCTAAGTGTACTTTCAGTCCTCTGCTTCTTTCTAACAACCACTGGCATTCATGAACGCTGCCCAAAGGACGCTCATCCAGGAGGACATGCGGCCCCATCCATGTGTGTCTGCTGTCTTGTCTGGGACTGCTGCTTTGGAAGTGTCCCCCAGGGATGGAGGTAACTTCATGACCTGCAGCTCTCCATAGACCTGCCCCTGCCTCTGTCTCTGCATAGGCACCCAAAGGCAACATCTGGATTTCCAAGCAGCCCACCACCCAGGAGCTAAGCTCTTATGAAAATCCAGCCCCTGGGTCAGGTATCAAATTCTTTTGAAATATCTGTTCCAAGAGGTTGGCCAAACCCTTCTGAATGGCTGTCTTTGGTGGCCATGCTGGGCGCTGGGGCAGGGGGAGCTGGCACAGCATGGTTACCCCAGACACCCATCACTCAGTGTGGTCTGTGTGGCAGGCAGAAAGGTAACCAGGTGTTCTGCTGTGGAAGGCAAACACTGCAGCCAGAAGGAGACAGACTGTCTTATTTTTAACTTCTACTACATAATATAATACTTAGGTTCCATTTACTGTACGTATAGTCCCCTGTTTACTCTGTTATTTGGTAAAACTGTATCATGGTAAACCCCTGTATCATGTATATTGCAAGTGATTCCTGACACCAGGATGCTTTAGAAAAAAAGATGCATATAAAATGCATAGGAGAAAAAAATGAAGATCTCTTTTTCATTCTCATGTTTTTTGCTCTCATCACAGAAGTATAAACACATATACATAAAACCATAAATCTTAAAGCTCATTTTATATGCTTTTTATATATTAAACAGAACTTATTTACCTTCAGTTTCTTATTTTACTCCTTTTGAAAAGATATTAATATGAAAAAGTTTCAAAATGGGGCATTCCACTGCCACTTCTTTTCTATTGCACTATTTATTACTGGTTTGAGACTGTAGAAAAGAAAAAGGATGCAAATGGAACTATATTCTGTAAGTCTTTGGGTCAAACTCAGCCGCCTACCATGCTGATCAGATTTCCTTTTTTTAATTTTGGCAAGGGCTAGATATAACCCATCTTCATATTAGATCTTGCAATATAATCCTTGTTATCTATGCCCATCTACACCTGTCAGCATACAGCTTTCAATTTTTCTTTTCTCGTCATTTATTTCTTTCTTTCCTTTTTTTTTTTTTTTTTTTAGATTGACACATACAATCTCCACCCTAACTGATGTATAAAACATCAGGGTAAAGATAATAAACTTATTTTGCCTGCATAAGCATTTTGAAGTGAACTGTTTATTTTATAGGGGTATCTGTTTTCCTGAAACAAGAAACATTGGAAACAGTTAAAATGTTATGTTTAACGGTGACATACTATTTAACTTTTTATAACTTCAAATCCTAAACAGCATGCTGAAGAAACACTGGAGAGGGACAGGAGCTTTCCAGCACAAGAGCAGTCAGATTCAGGCAGCAGCTCTGCAAAGCCTGCAGGGGAGCACAGGGCCAGCGAGCTGGGGGGATCCGGCTCCTGCAGTCACATCCAGAGCTAATGGAAGTCACCACCAGCCCCGGTATAACACAACTGAAAGGCTCACTTCAGCACAAAAAAACCTTACAGGCGTGCTTAATTCAGGGTATGTCAGATCACCGGCATCATCCACCTGCTGGAAATTAGGCACATATCTAAATCTTGAGAGGCACATAGCACTCATTGCTGTTACCTTTCCATCAGGGCGGGAGGACATAGGGCTGCACTCCAGAGCACAACAGCAACATTCATAACAGCCTTCATTCCTCCACAATAATTCTTCTTCCTATGTTACACAGAACAGTCATTTAATATTTGTTTCTAGGTAATTAATTTTGGAAATGCCCTTCATTAATATTGAACAGATCACCATGTGTTCTGCATGTACTGCAGGCACCCGGGTAACCTAGGGCTTATGCTGTGCAAAGATGGAGATAGAGGAGCTATAGGTAGGACGGAGAGAATGCAGATGTATAAGATTGTTTTTAAAATGTGAATGAACTGACAAATCTAATTTTACTCAGTGCAGCAATGGCTCATGTCTACTTAAGAATTAGTAGACACAGAACAGTCTGTTGAATATTCAGTGTGCAACCAAAACTTCTGCCTTTGCCATGCCCTCACTGAAAATTATGAACCATAGAAGGCCAGAAAAATAATAAACCTCTGTTCCCAAGAGTTATGCCCACCCTACCCACCACAAATTGTCATTTGGGAGCTTGACTGAAAAGCAATTGAGGAGGAGGAAGACAGCAGTCAGACCAGGGTGGCCATACAGCTGCTGCAGCTGCTCTGTGCCCATTCACATGGACAAGTTGGGCCACTGGAAACTTCTCCAGCCTATTCCAGCAACCTCATGGCTCAGAGAGCCAGGAAGGTCAGGGTGAGCGCAAGCCCTCTTGACAGGGAACAATATGACTTTATCTGGTGTCCGTGGCACATCTACACCAAGTTTTGGGGCACCCAGTGAGGATAACTCAGAATTGCATTGCACAATGCTGTTCTTTATTCTCCCCAACAAAATTAAAAGGTGATGGTTTCTTTTGCTTCCAACCAGAAGAATGTAATGAGTTTGTGCTCCAGCAAATAACAGGTCAGATTTCCTACCCTAGTAAGGGCTAATTTTCAATGACGAATGAATTGTTCCACCCACGTTATGAGGGAGGTTTTGGGATGAAAATAATGCACACACAATGTGTGGTTATTATCTATCTTTGCCATATATGCAATGTAACCCTCTTAAAAAGCATTTGATCATTTGATCAAACTCTTCACAAGGGATCACTCAACTTTGGACATCCAGTCATAGTCAAGTGGGTCTAGATATGTGATCACACAAGCACATTTTAGTTCATATACGCAAGAGAAGAAACTTAATTCTGACATGCTGCAGCTTTTGAAGGCTCAATTATTCAACCTTCATACCCCTCAGACAGATGGAATTCAGGAGGAGGAAAACTTTATTACTTGTTTTAAACTAAATGTGTCACTGGGTAGGAGAATTAAGTCCCCCACTCATAATTAGCTCTGTAGCACCATTTTTTTCTTGAAATAATGGCAGTAATAGGCTGTTGTCTTTTAAGAGGTGCTCACCAGAGGTGTATGGGGGCATGTCCAAGGCTAGCATGTCCACTGCTACTTGCAAGTCAGAACACAAATGCTGAGAGGTGGCACCCTTGGATCCTGCACCAGGTCCCTGAAGGAGCTATGTGCCTTTTGGTGCCTCTCCCTCTATCGCCTTTCAGGCTTATATTCTGTCCTGCTTCTGGCCCTGATGCTTCCCTCATTCTCTTAATCTCAACCCATTCCTGCTCTACTTCCCCCTTTCCCCTCCTTTCCCTTGTCTGAACCCCCATCATCCCTCCACCTTTTTGCACTTCAGCTGGTTTCCCCCTTTCCATACCCCAGCCTCATCCCATAAGATGAAACATGTAAGATCACAAGAGAGTTACCCTTACTGCAATTGCTTTACCCAGAAATACAGAAATATAAAGTCACCACAAAGACAGGTTGCCAGAAAAACCTCCTCCAGCACACTCGCTTGGGATCTCTTTCTCTATCCATGAACTGGTCATGACCAGGTGAGGGGAGAGGCTGAAGCATTTGAAATGCATATAGAGCCTGTAAAGACCACGTCTGGCCCAGGCTAAAGAAGCAGCTGTAAACAGACATTTCCAGAAATATTAGAGTTTAGTTAAAGGCACTTCCCTGTCCTACAAAATTCTGAGTTTCTGTACCAAAGCATCTTGTGCTAGATCTTCCCAAAGAAATAATTGTAATAATTGTTTAGGATGTTCAAATGTATAATTTTCCCTTAATTTCATTCACTGAAATGGTTGAACCATACATCTGACTGCTTCCAGTACAGTTTGCCTTGAGTCAGAGACTAGCTGGAAAAAAAGCTCTTTCATTGTTAGAAGTTTGGCAAAGCTATAAATAATACTGCCAGTCCTGAGCATTAAGAAACTGCAAATCAGGCCATGCACAAAAAGCCTCATAGATTAGCTCTAAAACCATTATTTTTTCAAATAGCAGTAAAAGCAGGCACCTGCATTTGAGGTGGTTTCACTTTCCCGTTGCATTTGCAAGGCTTCTCTTGCAGATTTTGCAACGTTGCAAACTCAAGAAGCTTTTCATTTGAAATGAAAGATAGGCTGCTTATGTTTTCACTTGTCTCCTGGATCTTGATCTGGATGAAAACATCAAGCACTCAAACACTCAAATCAAGACAGATGACAAAACTATATAAGCAAGAGGAAGCAGAATCTTATGATGAAAAGCATCAAGGAACGTATCTATAGCTGGTAGCACCAGTGTGTCTATCACGCTCCTCGTATCTCTTACGATAAAATTCCAGCCAATGAATCTTGACTCCATGGTTAGTTATGTGCTCCTGTTCACAGCTCCGGATAACATTTAACGGCATGACAAAACAAGTGGTTTAAGGGCAGCAGTACTCAGTATAGTGAGAACAGAGTTCAGCTTTTTGCCCTGATCTTCCTACCTTGCAGTATGCCTATTTTCCTACCTAAAGCTACGATAAAGTTGTAACATTTCTAAACTAGCAGCTCCCCTAACAAGTCCCAGTGAAGTCTATAGGGGTGCACACGAACACAGGGATCAAGGATGAGCCAGCAGCTGGCATGAACAACACCTGAGAAGGGTCACATCTTTCTGGGGGCAGGCTCCACGGGGATGTATACAGCAGCAAGCACACCTATGTGCAGCCCCAAGCATGCCAGGGGATCACTGGTAGCTCCAGGCTGCAGCGGGGACAAGAAGCGTGCTCCTGGCTGCCATGTCAGCAAGGATAGACACAGCAGAGCTCGCCGGGCAAGCTGCTTCCAGCAATGCCACACTTGGCTGCCCCGGGGAGCAGAGTGAAACTCCCTGGAAGAGGGACCACAAAGGGATGTTTCCTGGGTATGCTGCTCTCCAGTCCCACCCTCCTGCTCTCTGGGGCTGTCACGCTACCTGCGCTACAGGCACTTTGGCTTCTGCTGACTCCTTTCCCATAAAGTGAACCTATGCATAACATAATATGTGCTGACTTGATGTCCGGAGGATTGGTTATGAGAAAAAGAGAGACACGGAAAAGACAATTAGTTGGATACTTGTTCCTGGACTCCTATATTCCTGAAGCTTCCAGAAGAGTTTCCTGAATATGTACCTAATCCCCCCCCGCCAGACAACTTTCTAAATGGCACACCAACTTTAACAACTGTAATGCTTCCCAGGGCATATATTGCATGGAACTGATATCACTGCCAGCAAGATATGGTCCAGCGGCCCGATAATAATAAACTGAGCTATATAGGCATAGAGATGGAAAGAGAGATGCAAAATGTACAGGGCAAGAATCCCAAATCTTCTTTTTTTTAAAAAAGGGGAACATTTCAAAGTGAGTATCAGGCACCTGTTGTTATGTGCTAAAGGGGAAATCTTTCCACCAGATCCACAGGGCAGGTCTGAGATAAGCAGCTGGAATGATAAGTTATCTCTGTTGTGATTCAGGAAATATAGATGCTTCAGATGCTAATGGTGTGTCAGCAGGGAAACAGACACAGAGCGGACTGGGGTTAAGCAAGCCTAGGAAGGTGTTTATTCATGTATAACATTTGCAGAGAAGGTGACTCCCTACCTCGCTCCTGGCTGCCCAGAGGAACTGCTTATAACCAAAAATATGCTTGGAGAAGTCAAGCAGAAAGGTCAGGCAGGGCGGGGGGGCGAATCCCAGCCATGACAGCCCTCCCACCAGCACTGGCGCTCCCCACTGCCGCAGGCGCCCCAGAAGGAGGGCAGCCCCTCCGCCTGCACTGGGGCCACCACCCCTAGGCACAACCCCCCAGGTCCCTGCACTGGTGCCAGCGGAGGGGCTGCTGCCAGCTTCCAGGGAGCATAATGTGCTGCGGCTCAGAATTAGAGGTCACTTGCGCATCCTTTCGCACTGGGCTGGATCGACTGTTGCTGAACCGTTCCCAGCAGACATTTGTCCAATCTATTTTCAAAATCCTCCCACTGCCACTCTAGGCAATCTATTCTTGTGCTTTCCAAGTGAAAGTTAGAAAGCTGTTCTTAATGTCTAATCTAAATCATAAGTCAACTTTAAAAATGACAAGTACAGTTAAAAGTTTCAAGATTTTTCCTAATAATATATTTGGTTTTCATTTTATTTCTCTGTTGGTTGCTGCACATTCAGGGTACTTTCAAATCGCTTTTTAAAGCATCCCTCTAGAATCATGATGTATAGAAACCGTATTTTTTATTTTTCACAAGAGCTGAGATTGTCATTTAATTACATAAATCCAGGAGTAGGAGATTTAAGGAGAAAAAAAAAATTGTGATAAAGTCCTGTGAGAGATGCCAACACTTAATTTAGCTGTAAAAGGCTTTTTTTTTTTCTGTATGCCTCACAGACCCATTGCCCAAAAATGTTCTGAAGTGACAGCAATGTCAAGCAGAAAAGACATCTCACCCATAACTAATACAGAAAAATACCTCAGGTGTGGGAGACACGTATTCCTATGTATACACATACATATCCCTTCATTTACCTCTCATCAAAATCCACTTTAACTATCCCAATCATATGAACACAGCCTTTCAGTAGACACTTCACATGATCACACTCAAGTAAGTTAATAGCAAGAGGGGTAGCTTCCTCCTGCCTCACCAAAGATAAGCCCGTAGAAAACTTCCCTTTGCTCTGGTGCTTGAATTCAAAAATATTATTCAGAAATAACTGGACTCACATTCTGCTTCAAGGTTTTCGAAAGAGCAGCCTCGAGTTGCTTACCAACCCCAATACAAACGCAGAAACCCAATGAAAACACAAATAGGAGCCCTGGTCTTGTACGTCAACAGAACCAGATACGAAGGAAAACTACACTGCCTCAACTTTCTAGATACACATGGCTGGGCATTGAATTGTCCCTGGAGACGACGTCATTCAAAATTTACATCCTCAAAGCTTGTTATTTATCACTGGAAATGCCTAGCTTTTTAACTAGGGTGTCACATTAATTTTGCTTAACTTTAGCATCCACAGTGTAGTCAGCTATATCTGAGTGAGTTACCCTAGGCACTGCCTTTCATCCCAGAGCAGACGCTTAAACACAGCAGATGAACTGTGCCTCCTGATGACTGCAAATGGTCCCTGCATTGCAGACATCTGAAGTTAGATGACTGGATCCCCACCCTCGCTGCCTGCATCCCTCTTTCCAAAACTACCCGGGGAAGAGAAGAGAACAACTCTTGATAAGAGAAGAACTGCCTCTGCTTACCACTTTCTGTCAGCAGGTGCTGACATGGCCCCTCCAAGGTGGCCCCTTATCAGGATTGTAATTAGTGGAGTACAGTCCCAGGCTGAGGATTCCCTTGGAAAGCTCAGTATCTAAAAATCAGGCATTGCAACACCGAGCCTCAGCTGTCTTCTAGGTATCTAACCTAAAGTGCATTCCTGGTCTCTTTTCTGTACCTTCAGCAAACATAAGGGTGGGAAGAGGGCTAGTGACTATCCTAAGCAGTTTAATTATTATTTTTACCACATTACATCTAACAACTGGCATGCAGCTACCATCTTTGCATGTCTCCAAATAAACAAATTTATATATATTTATATATATGTAGCATATGCCTTTTTTCTTTATGGACATAATAGCAAATTACATTAAAATCAAAAAGCACTATCTCTGGTCTTGGTTTTTGCAGGCTAACCTAAGACAATAAATATGGTCCAATGTAAGGTCCAGGAAAGTTACATTTCTAGAAAAGAGGAACGATCCATATTCATTGTGTCAACCATGCACTTACAATGTGAAGGTATGTGATTTCCAAACGGCCTGTTTCCACTTTCCTATGTCTACAGGACATATAGCACCATGCTGAAAGACTTCAGCTATGTCTGGAAGAGCTAGCTCTGCTATGGTACTTACTCCATCAGAAGCCTGTCCCTCTCAATCCATTCCCCGCTCCTTGGACTTTTCTCTGTACCCCACCATAGATGAAAATCCTTCCTGTACCTTTCCCACTATGCCCCAATCCTCCCTGCATGGCTCAAAGAAGTCTGACTCTTTTACCCAGCCAGTCCTAGGTACTCCAGCTCCCCACACAACTTCTTGCTTACTCAGAGTGCCCTCAGTAAGCCTTCCTTTTGTCTTTCAGACAACAGGATCCTCCTCTCAATCCTCAGACCGAGTCATCTTTTTCACCCAGCTCTAATTTTTTCTCCAAACCATTCCTACCCCACTTTTCTCATTTTCAGATCTCCTAATCTGAAGGTCAAGTCACAGTTTTTCTCTCCCTTCCAACTTCCAGAGGTGAACCCAAATCTGTGTTTTCATCTTCTCTTCCCCTTCTTTTTTCATCCTGTTCCTTCCCCTCCACCTCCGTGCCAGGGAGCTTTGCTATGTGGCCCATGTGCCTGACACTAAGGAGTCTCTCAGGAAGCAGCACGGAGCAGCCAGGAGGGGAAGATGCAACCTGTTGCACTCAGTTACTGAGGGGCCATGCATGCATACAGAGAGGTGAGTGAATGGTTTGTCAGGGAGGACAGAACCTCCAAAGATGCCTGCTGCTGCATTGCTGCATACATCCAGCTTGTTTGGCTGGAGGTTTTTCCCAAAATCTTTTTAACTTGACCGAACCAGCATAATGGCTTTTCTTTGCACCTTGGAACTTAAATGTCATGATCTTCATTCTCAGTCCCAAAACTCTGGGCGACAATAGAAAATTTTGGCATTGTTGATACAATCTAGCAACATTATAACCAAGATTTTTAGCTGGAAGCATCAAGCAACTATAACAAGGGGCAGATCTCCCATTCCCACTTTTAATAACCAGGATGCTTTTAGATAGGAGGCAAAGAGAAGAGTGAGGTCTTCATCTGTTACCCTTAAAACCAAAGCATGTGGAATTTTAGCATTTTTTCAGCAGCCATGAATATGGACCTCTTCTAAAATAATGTATGAACACTGAATGTTGACCAGACTTTTCTGGATGTTTACCAAATAAATATGTTGGCTTTGTGTTAAACATGGCTATAAGAAAAAGCAAGAAAGGAAATCATGAGGAAGAAGCACAAGAAGCCCTGCAAGAAATATTTGAGGACTGGTAGAAGCCACTACAGCCACTGAAGTGCCCTTGAGTAGTAGTCCAGCCTAACCGTGGTGTACCAGCCCAAGAAGTTTGAACAAGCAATGCCAAAACTTTGGAGCAAAAGGACTAAATCAGAGACCCTTTTGGCTGCATAAAGATCTTCTCTTTTGAGAGGAGAGTGAATTGTCATGAAGCCATGGCAGGGAAAGCAGACTGACACAGGGTCCCCCAGGATTATCAGTGCCAAATGCGAAAAATACTGTCAGCTCAGGAAATGCTTTGCTGACACGCCTAAGATAAAAATCGTGTATTGCCAACCACCCTCACCACGCATCCCAAAACGTGTCATATGGCCGAAAGTACTACAACTGATTTTGCCATTCCTCAGGTTCTGGTGTGAATTGACAATGACTCTAACATATAAATTACATCATCTTTTAACTTTTTGTGATGTATAACATTGGACAGCTTTGTCTGGGACAATCCATCATGAACTAGTCTTGTTGACATTTTGGATTCTCTCTTCTGACCTTGTCCTTTCAGCACAGGCATAATTGTGCATATGATAATTTGATTCCCAGTTAGGCAGTGATTTTGCACACCTTTGAGTTACAGAATAGCTAAGAAGCCAGTTCTCTCTATGACTGCTGAAATGAGGCACCTTGAACCAATTTACACTGAAGCACAGTCCGGTGGTGTAGCAGTAAATAAAAGTGGGTAAACTCACCTCTCTCGGTGTGCATAAGTAGGTTAAGCCTTTTTAGTTGTATTTACTGTTGACTATACCACAGGTGCAATCTCAACTGGAGGCTCCCTGCTGAGGAAAAACCAACCATATGTTTGAGCAGCAGACAATGAGGGCAGGGGGGAGGGGGCAGTTGTACAACCCAGTCCTCACCTTACAAAGGGTCTAGCAGGCAAAGGGGAGGGATCCAGGCTCATTTCTGCCCCCAGCTCACATGCAGAGAGCCTCCCATTTCAGCCAAGGAGCTCTAGGTTCAGGAACCATCACTAATTTGCCCCTACTTACATATCAACACGGGGGTTTAGGGATTTTTTTAGATATGTAACACTTTAGCAATCATCTAGGGTGATGGGCAAATCTTTTTTCTTGAAGAATCGACTTTTCAGTGTCATTTCAGTGGGAATATACAATTATTATGGTACATGAATTATCTGAGCTGTTCCCTTCAAAGAGTGATTGCCTTTCACGGGCTGTGTGTGGGAGCGGCAGAGAAATCCCTGCTGTTCTAACCAGTGTTGGCACCCCCAGCATGTCAAGCATGGCTGCAGAAGCACAACCATCATTTCACCTATAGCAGGGCTCAAGCCAAGGTCCCTGACCACTCTGCTCTCAAAACAAGAGTGATTTAGCTTGTTTCAAACCACCAGATTTAGACAAATGTGAGAAAATGTGCTGGACGGCAGATATCTAAAATTACATTTTGAGCTATCAGTCACCCCAGCAAAGAGAGATATCCCACCAACATCCATGTCTGCATTTTCAGGGAAGAAACGGCTGTGTCAGCTGCACCCTCCTTTCAATATAAAACTTCTAGACTGATTATTAGATTGTCACAACAAATAGGCCGTTACACTCCTAGTGTGATAACTGGGTAACTAGATGAGTGCAGGTGTGTTTTAGTTGAAGATCACAACTTCACAACATCACCCACTCACTTAGGCTCTCTTCAACAAGTTTTTCAGCCCCTTCAATCCTGCCACTAAGGCCAATGGGAGGAGATGAAGGGACAGACGTCGATTTGACCAGGGGATAAAGTGACCTCCTACAGAAACAGTTATTGTAAAGCTGGAAGGAGCAGCAAACAGCGGGAGCTCTTCGGGTAGCTACGGTTTTTTGCTGCTTGCCACAATATTCTTTTGTGTTGTTTCTGGATCTGCTCACTTTACATATGTTTTTCAACTGTTTCTGGCTGGAGGTTGTCGTTACTGGAGTGTGGATATGTTGCTGGCGATGCTATGTAAGTTTACAGACTGCTTGCATGCTACTAACTTCCACTGCCCTCAGCTCTGTTGTCCCCTGTCAATCAGACTTTATTTGCCATCAAATTTAAAATAAAAGGTGTATGTTATTTATCAGAAACACTAGCTGCCTGGGGAATAGTGACTTGGTTTTAGCATTGGTCTGGCTGCATGGCCTAGGCTTCACACCTGAAGGAAGGGTGCTTCTGGAGCTCAGGGAGGCAGCCCAAGAACAAGACAATTTCCTTATCTCCTCCACACCTCCTCATCTACTCCATTGCTGGAAGCTGCTACTTAACATAGCATTAAACGTAAATGGTTATCAACCCAGTCCAGAAAGTGAGGAAGAGACACTAATAGACAAGACATGGATGTTTTAGACAAATGCTGAAGTTCATGGAGGGGTCATAATAGCGCAATAACAGAAACTGAGTTTCAATTGAGTTGAAAAAGCAATTATCTGGTACTATGGAATGAAGTGAGAACAAGGTAACGTGTTAGGATGTTATGATTCCTCTTTTTCGTAGCTTTGTCAAGGTGGGGAAGGGTTTGCTGTGGCCTTTGCATTTAACCGTGAGGCCATCAAAGGCCACCCCAGCTCTGCTGTGCTCATCCTCTCCCAAAACAGCCTCTGGAAAGCAAGGCTTGGTTTAACCCTGGCCTTCTCCGGCCTCTCTCTGAGAGCTGCCCGGGAGGCTCAGCACAAGTACAGACCCGCAGAAGGACCATTGAGGCACCGGCAGCATCCCCCCACCAGGCCAGGGATGCTGCCGGGAGGATGAGACCCCCAAGGCCGGCAGCCCTGGCATCCTCTGCCCCATGGGTGTGCAGCCACGCATCCCCCTCCCACACTCTCCCGGCACACGCTCACGCCTCTCCTTTTTCTTCTTCTTCTTTTTTTTTTTTTTAATTTATTTTTCCCTTTGCAGAAGTCGAGGTTAAAACCCTGAAACCCGAAGCCCTGAAACCGAGCTGCGCGGCCCCGCCGGTGGCGCGGCCCCGCCACTCACACCCGTGTCCGCTCCGTGGCCCAGGCGCCGTCGGGAGTGGGGGGGCGGAGGGCGGGGGGAGCATCGGACGATCGCAAACAGCAGGCGGCTGCCCGGGGCGCCCGTGCCCCGTGGGTTACACGTGGGTGACCGCGGAGCCGGAGGACCGAAGGGGCAGAGGTGGGACGGGGATTTCTCAGCGATTCCCTCCCGAGCAGGAAAAGGCAGAAACCCGCGTGTCTGCGGGGGGAGGGAGGGGGAGCCGCTGAGGTTTTATTCTTGAGAGAAGCAATTAAACACGAATTAGCTTCACCCGCGCGGAGGGCAGCTAGCCCCCTCTCCACGTCCCTGTCCCCTCGGGGCGGCCCGTGGGCAGCGTGGGCGCCCGGGCCCTGCCTCAGAGCAGCTCCGGGCGGCGGGCGAGGCGCTCCCGCACCCGCAGCCGCTCCCGCACCCGCGCATCCTCCGCGCCCTCCCGGCCCCGCCGCCGCGTCCCGGGCCGCGGGCGGCAGGCACCCCGGTCGGAGAAGTGGCTGACCCGGAGCTGCTCCCCCGCCCGCTGCCAGCCCCCGCCGAGCCCCGGGGCTGCGAGCAGCGGGCCGGGGTCGGGAGCGCTCCGTGCGGCCGACGGGCGCCCGTGACCGAGCCGAGCTGGTCTTCCCAGCCTGCATTTTAATCCTGAAATCTGGAAATGGAAATTGTTTGATGTATGAGGAGACGTTATCTAATTAGGGCGTAAGAAATTTAATCTTTCCAGCAGGCAGGTCATATAATTAATGTTAATTTAACGCTCAAATTCTCAGTCATTAATTTTTATTCTCTTAAACGTGGTTTGGCAGGGGCCCCTGATCCATGGCAATGGATTTTACTGAATGTAAGAGCACACTTGGTCTTTGGAGTGAATTACTGCAACCCTTCCTATCCCAATAACAAGATCACATCATGTATGCATTATTAAGCCATGTAATTGAATGGTCCATAGTTTGCATATCAGACTATTAAAGTAATGTGTTTTGCTTTTCTTCCAACACGTAATGTTAAAGCCTTTGCGAATATTTGGTGATTCTGATAATTATCACCAAATTACTACAAATGTTCTCTTCATTAACGTGATTTCTCTCAAGCATTTTTTTAAAATGTGAATAATGCATTAAGTGGTGACTTGTAAAGTGTTTTTGAAATAAAACTTGTCAACTACAATTCGAAAATGAGAGCGAGAGAGAGAGGTTTAACAGCTGCACGGGAAGAGAACTATTCTCCTATAAGATTGGAAAAAACGACTTGCCTTTTTTTCCTATTTCAGATAAGTGACTGTACACCTTTAAAGTTTCACTTCATCGGGAGCAAAAGTGCATGCAATCTAAAGAACTGTCGATTGCAGATGATACAGAACAGATGGAGGAACAAAGTTGGAGCTTTTCCCTTTACAGGGAATAGATGGGGACACAGGCAGACAGACAGAGAGATTGATTTGAAAAGATACTGACCTCTCTCCTTCAGCTGCAATTTAACTTGTCCTGGAAAAAAACCACAAGTGAAATCTGCCTCCTCCCCTGCCTGCCTACTGCCTCCTGCCTCCCCCCGCCCCAAGTTCGCACTGTCATCTGAACAAACTGCTGCGCCGATCTCAGAAGGTGAATAATTCTCAATTAACTAAGTAACTAACTTTCTTTGTGCCATCTTGAGTCACTCACTTAACTAAATCTTAAGCCTCTGAGACCCTTCATTATTGCCTTCCCCCGCCACACTATTTTCAAAGTTCAATAGCAAGGCAACAAAAAACACCGCTGCAAAATAAGAGTCTCTTTTAAAATTAAAGAGCTGTTCATTTGCATCGGAAGAAGTTCCCCCCCCCCCCCTTTAAATTATTTAGAGAAAAAAAGAGGGGGGGAAACCGCTACGAAACCACCCCACAAAACCCCACGCAGCTCATGTCAGGATCAGTGTCACGGATGCTCTGCGGGGTGCGAAGCCACTGTGACCAAGTGAGTAGGCGCTGGATCAGGTGTGGTGTTGGGCTGTATGACTCGGGGCAGCCCGCAGCTCTACGTGTTTGCTGCTCCGCAGCCAGGAGCGCTCGGATCCCGCCGGGCCGGCCCCGCTGCTCCCCGCTCCCCGGCGGCGGGCGCGGTGCGGTGCGGTGCGGTGCGGTGCAGTACGCAGGCCGCTCCGCTGCTCTCCGCGGGGCC